>NC_052533.1:96478352-96632637 GCF_016699485.2 Gallus gallus | reverse complement strand
AGGACATTTGATCTTAAAAATATTTTGAAGATAGAGATTGATCTCCATTGAAATTAGCAAGGCTCTGTTAGCATATCTAGCAGGTAGAGACTGTGATAATGCATACTCCAATGTCTCAACTATGATTTGACAGAATGCTGGGGTAAGAAGTCAAGATATGCCATGATAGTGCTAGATCTAGTCTTCAGACATTAAAACTGTATTATCCCAAATACTTATAGAACCACAGAATTGCTCAGGTTGGAAAAGACCTTAAAGATCATCAAGTCCAACCACAACCTACCCATACTACCCTAACTCTAACAACCCTCCACTAAATCATGTCCCTGAGCACCACCTCCAAATGGTTTTAAACACATCCAGGGATGGTGACTCAACCACCTCCCTGGGGAGCCTATTCCAGTGCTTAACAACCCTTTCTGTAAAGAATTGTTTCCTGATATCCAACCTAAACTTGTGCAACTTGAGGCCATTTCCCCTCGTCCTGTCACCTGTCACCAGTGAGAAGAGACCAACCCCCCTCTCACTGTAAGCACCTTTCAGATATTGGAAGAGAGCAAAAAGGTCTCCCCTCAGTGTCCTTTTCCCCTGACTAAACAGCCCCAGCTCCTTCAGTCTCTCCTCGTAGGGCATATTCTCCAAGCCCTTCATAAGCCTTGTTGCCCTTCTTCTGACCTGCTCCAGCACCTCAATGTCCTTTCTGTACTGAGGTGCCCAAAACTGAACACAGTACTCAAGGTGAGGCCTCACCAATGCCGAGTACAGGGGCAGGATTACTTCCCTAGTCCTGCTCACTGCATCATTCCTGATCCAAGCCAGGATGCTATTGGCCTTCTCGGTCACCTGGGCACACTGCTGGCTCATATTCAGCCAACTGTCCACCAGTACACCAAGGTCACTTTCCATCAGGCAGCTTTCCAGCCACTCCTCCCCAAGCCTGTAGGGTTGCTTGGGATTGTTGTGGCCAAAATGCAGGACTCGACACTTGGCCCTATTGAAACTCATACAGTTAACCTTGGCCCATTGATCCAGTCTGCCCAGGTCCCAGTGTAGTGCCTTTCTCCCCTCTGCCAGATCAATGCTCCCTCCCAGCTTGGTGTCATCTGCAAACTTACTGAGGGTGCACTCAATCCCCTCATCATTAATCAGATCATTAATAAGATGTTAAATAGAAGCGGCCCTACTACCGAGCCCTGGGAGACACTGCTGTGATCAGCTGCCAACTGGATTTAACTCCATTGACAACAAGTCTTTGAGCCTGGCCATCCAGCCAGCATTTCACCCATTGGAGCGTACGTCCATCCAAACCGTGGGCAGCCAGCTTCTCCCCGAGAATGCTGTGGGGACATTGCCAAAGGCTTTACTGAAGTCCAGGTAGACCACACAGACAGTCTTACCCTCATCCACTAAGTGGGTCACCTTGTCATAGAATGAAATCAGGTTTGTCAGACAGGATCTACCATTCGTAAACCCATGCTGACTGGGCCTGATCCCCTGGTTGACCTTTAACTGGTCCATGATGGCTCCCAAGATCATCCAATCCATAACCTTCCTGGGCACCGAAGTGAGACTGAGACTTAGGATGCAACAGTTGAAAAGGGTGGCGGTGACAAGCAACACAAAAATACAAAGATATATCAACAGTTCAGCACCTAAACAAATTGCTGACACACTTTGCAAGTGGCTTTGCAAAAGGCCACGCAACCCTTCTGTAAGAAAACACACTTCCAGCTACTGGAATGCACAGCAGCACAGCAGAGATCAATTTCTTCAACAACTGCTACAGAGGACAAGCTAGATTTTACACTTGAGAGCACTGACATATTTTTCCTGGAGATGCATTTGTTGATTTATGTTCACTCTGATAGTTTATCCACATTCTGGAGATAACAGAGGCTCCTAGATACAGGGGCCATTATTATTATTATTGCACAGGATCTGGAACACACATTCTTAACACTTTGATAGGACAAAAATCTGACCATTAGTCTCTTACGTTAACTCTTCTTAAGGATACCTTAAAGTAACTCATGAGTTGACGAGCTGAACTGAAATCAAACCAAATCATAAATATTACTCTAAGCTTATAAGCAAACTTAGTACACAATATTTTAATTCCTCATTAAACACTTATTATTTATTCTTACCTACACCCAGGAGTTCAACAGCAACATTTGTGATGCCGTTCTCTGCAGCTAAGACCGATCGCCACTCCAAGAAATAGGATGCTACTAGCGTTGTCTCACCAAACGTGTCTGTTTTGATCAGAACCATATGCACTGGATCACATACAGATAACATAGTGGTTGCATCCACCATTTTACTTCCATCACCTGCCATAATTAAACCAACATTAAACAGCCAGAATATTATCATCCCAAGTCCTCCTTAAAATTAAACTATTTTTAAAGTACGACTACATAAAAATAACTGCATATAAAAATAAACTGCATATATTCTCTTGAAAACATGGAATGCTTCAGATCTATTTACTAAACACCAGTAATGATTCCAGAATTCTTCCCATAACATTCATCTGCCACCACATTCCACAGCTACCAACAGCAAAAAGGTAATACAGGTGTTCAATGACTGACTATTCCACAGGTATCTGCCAACTCATAGCAAACTGAGCTCAAAGTAAAGTTTTTCCTTCTGCATGGTGACAAATTTCTATCTAGCTTCACAGGAATGTTTAAGGTTGGAAGGGACCTCTGGTGGTCAGCTGGCCCAACTCCCTGCTTGAGAAGGGACACCCAGAGCAGGGTGCCCAGGACCACGTCAGAGTGGAAAAGACAAGGTGAATAGAGAAGGATCTAGAAGTGAAATCTAATACAGTCATCAATTTCCCTACAAAAATATAGTAATAAATAGGAAAGGAACACACTAAATAATTTCAGACCTATTTTGGAATAAATATAGAGTCAAAAAGAAATCCAGTGAAACAAAACAAAACCAACAACATAGCACCAGCTTTAAATTTATGATGTTCCTTACCTAGGCTCTCCTTGTGAACTTCAAGTAAAAAACCATCATGGAAATCTGGCTCGCAAGCACAGGGAACAGGTTTAGAACGGAAACGCTGATTTCGGAAATGCAGACACAGAGTAAAAGTAGAACAGATTTGGCCAGGCAGAGGATCTGGTTCCTGAAGATGTTCCAGAAAAGCTTTTCCACCCAGAACCTGAAGGTAAAGATACCTTCGTGTTGGGTCAATGTTAGCTGTAAAGCGTAGCAACAAAAATGAAGAGACTACAAACAGATCTCAGAAGGCATGTTAAACATCAGCTAACTAACAGGAGAATAGAAATAAAAAGAAATTATTAAGTTTTTGAAAATAAGTCCGTAGGAGAAAGCGATCTTAAAATACATGGAAGCTATCTTAATGTAAAATAAACGAAACATTAATATCACATAAAACTTGAATTTGTATCAGTCACACAAACTTACATCCTTCAGATAAGCAGGGAAGACATCTTTTTCTCCTCTTTGGAGGCTTTAAATGAATCCATTTCATATTGGATTATTAATTCCCAGATCAATAATCCTACATTTGACATTTCTATCAAAACTACAATCCAGAAATATTAAAACAAACAAGCAACATACTTTTTTTCAAAACCGGTGGTTCTCTATCAACAAAATGTGTTGATGGTTTTGGAGATGAAGTCCTCTCCTTCCCATTCACATCCTGGAATCACAATAAAGAGTTTTTAAGGTGTTAAGTGAGGCAACAGCACTCTTCCCACAGTCTTCTAGAATTTAAAGCATTCTCCTTTCCAATCAAATGTTATTCCTCTTGTACACCCACTGCTATATATGAGACTTAATAAAAATTGAGCAAACACTGACACTGCAGCATTACCACTACACCAAACATAGCACGCACAGTTTTATCCTATAACATAACAAGTCACTAAAGCCTTTTTGAACCACTAGAAATAGTACCTTCCTGTACATAAAGGGAGTCTACAAGAGAATGAGAGGACTCTCTGTCAGGGAGCATAGAGATAGGACAAGGGGCAATGGCTTTAAAATGAATTACGATGGATTTAAACGAGATAGAAGGAAGAATTTTGTTTCAGAGGGCGGTGAGGCACTGGCACAGCTGCCCAGAGAAGCTGTGGTGCCCCATCCCTGGAGGCGCTCAAGGCCAGGTTGGATGGGGCCCTGGGCAGCTGAGCTGCTGGGGGGCAGCCCTGTCCATGGCAGGGGGTTGGTCCCCTCCAACCTAAACCATTCTGTGATTCTATGCTTTTAGCGTGTTAGAACTTGGACAAGACATCACATCAGTAAGAGGAATAAACAAAGAATTTTCACTCTTGAGGAGGTTCTCACAGTGACAAATTTAAGTTCTTTCATAACGTCATCGATGATTCCTCGTTGCCTTAAGGCTTTTATCAGATCTTCCGTGGATAACTGCTGATGCTCAGGTGCCAGCTCCTCACGTATCGTCTCCGCCAGAACTTCTCGGATCCTTCCATGGACATCCATCTGAAAGAGAAACTCCTTACATGCTACATTTGGAAGCTCCTGACAGCAGTTACGACTAAAGAAGCATTTTGTAGGACCGCCAGCACTTTCTGCACACAGTGCCTATGAGTCCTTGGATTAAATAAGAACCAGTCGAGGAAGTCACACCACCTCCCCAGAGCAGCCCTACCAATTAAAAACGTTATGAACACAACGAACCTGAACGCATTCGCTGCTCTGGGCCTTAAACCCCTTCCTCGCAAACACCTGCAAATCCACCCACTTCCCGTTCGACTTTGGAGGGAGACAAAGAAACAACAACTTCGGATGACCGCTTCTTAGTTCTCTAAGGCACAAAAGCAGGACAATACCCGTTTCCTCCCCCCTCAACGCCACACCAGCAAGGAGGCAAAATGCCAGCCGGGCCAGCTCACCTTTTGCAGCTGCTGCTGGATGAGCTGCTTCAACTCCGACCCCTTTCCCGGCGGTAGCGCCATGGCGGCGGGCGGCAGCGGGGCCGCGCGCGGAGCTCCGCCCCAACGGCCGCGGCGCGAGGAGGACGGGGGAAGCGGGCGGAGCTGCGCGGTGCGGCTTCCATCTCTCCGTGCGGCCTTGCCGGCATGTTCGTGCCTTGCGATGGCGGAGGCCTCGATTTCGAGGGCTTCACGCTGCTCATGGTGAGTGGTTGCCGGGGCCCGTCCCACGGTGCTGGGGGGGCGGAGGTCGGGGGGCTGCGGCCTGAGAGCCTCCAGGGATAGGGCACCCGCAGCTCTCTGGGCAGCCGAGCCAGCGCCTCGCCGCTCTGTGAGTGAGGAGATTCCTCCTAACATCTAACCGGAATCTCCCCTCTTTTAGTTTAAAGCCATCCGCCTTGTCCTATCCCTGCGGGCAGCGCAGCACCGTACAGCTGTGCGTACACCTCCACGGCGTGGGGGAGAAGGAAGGTAAAACGTGCAGGCCGATAGTTTGATCATAGGGCAGAGAAGGGTGAATAATTATGAGAGAAGAAGGTACAGGGGCGAAGCACATTGCGATTGCTCACCACCTTCTGGCCGATGCTCGGGCAATAGCAGTGCCCAGCCAGCTCCCCCAGCTCTGTTGCTGAGCACCTCACCACATGGCATGGGACATCCCCCGGGCCAGTTTGGGTCTGCTGCCCCGGTTCTGTCCCCTCCCAGCTCCTTGGCCGCCCAGGCTGTTGCTGGCCGGCTGGTACAAGGAGCCGAAATGGCCTTGGTTTTGTAAGCGTTGGTTTTGTAAGCGCTGCTCTGCAGCAGCCACAACAGACAGCAGTGTGGTGTCATGGCTGTTCTCATCTGAAATGCAAAACACAGGGTTACACCAGCTACTGGGGAGTTAACTCTATCCCAGCTGAAACCAGGGCAGTGGAAGACGCCTTGTTCTTGCACATTGCTCAAGCTGAGACTTGTAGTTTAATGTCTAATATCGATGTTGCCGTTAGGTGTCACTTGAGGTCTGCCAATCTCTGCATTTGTCTTTAGAGTGACTTTTACCAATTCTGCACGCCCCCCCTCCCCTCCCACCCCCCAAAAAAATGGGAGGGAGAAGACAAGTTTCAAAACCTTTGTTCAAGTTTACAGTGAGAGACAGAGTTATTCACAGAAGTGGCCAGTGTGATTTTTGGGTGACCAACCTGAGGGATAGTCATCTTTGTCTGAAAATGAGCTGCCACTTAAAGAAATCACGTTTAGTCAGAAATGAAATGGTTTGAGCCTTCACTGTTTGGAGAGCACTGGGTCTATAAAACACATTGTAATCCATTGACTTCCGTTACTTCAGCCAGCAGTGTCGGTAGGCAACGTTGGCCAGCTGGCAGTAGATCTAGTCATCTCCACGCTTCGCATGCCTAAAGTGGGCTACTTCTACACCGACTGCCTGGTGCCAATGGTGGGGAACAATCCTTATGCAACAACAAAAGAGAACTCAATGGAGCTGAGCATAAATGCGGAAGGTGTGTACTGAATGCTTACGGTGCTTGCAAGATGCATACAGTGCAAAAAAGGTTGTGTTTACTTTTTTTGTTAATTTTGCTTATGGGAACTGTGTTTAAACTGAAGTCTGTAATAACAGTTTCAATAACTGAGTCTCTGTCTTAGGAATAAGAATGTGTTTATACTTGCGGAGGAAACTGTTAGGCCTTACTTTATTTTTGATAACCAGTTTGACATATGGAACCAGTAAGAAATGGTGACTCACAACCACGTTACAGCACAGCCAAAACTCCCAACTATTTTAATCCTAAGCAACGTGAAGTGTGCTCATAGTTACGGTGTGGGAATGCAAGCTGCGTTCGGGTGTAGGAGGGGGTTTCTCCCTTCCCTCCTATGTTTGTCTTTTCCCCCTTGTGCTGTTCCTCCCCCTTAAGTTCACTGGGTTTTGCCCCGTCTCAGTCATGGCGTTTCTTTCCTTTCTTTTTTTTCTTCCTTTTTTTTTTTTTTTTGCTTTTAAATAATGGACATTTCAAAATAATCTGTCATAATCTTTGTAAAGCTGCACAAAAGAATTCCCTGAATTATCCTGAGGGGCAGATCTTCTTACATTCTGCTTCATTCAATCCTTCGAATCTGTGACAACTGAAATTAAGCCCAGTGAAGACATTGCACAAAAATAGGTATTTATTTTTAACAGCAATCGGGTTTTCCGGTAATTGGATTTGATAACTGAAAGGTTATCCTCAGGTTTGTAAAGCAGATAAGTCTGTATACTTATAAGCCCAGATTTCTTTCTTGTTAAAAAGCTTCATTATTTCTCCTTGTAGTGTATTCATTGCCTTCAAAGAAACTTGTAGTTCTGCAGATCAGATCACCTTTTATAAAGGTACGTGCATCCACTGATTCTTCTGAGCTCACTTATCAGTAGTTGCAGTTCTGTGGGCAGACGATTCAGGCACCCTGGGTCAGTTTTACAAAGTGACTCAAACAAACCAAAGAAGCACAACTAGAAGAACTCTGCCAGGTTAGAAAACATTTTCTTATAACAGACCAAAATCTAGCAGAATATTTTTCTACTCAGTGCTGTAACACTTTCTGTCACGGATACAGTTTTGTCTCAAAGCTGATTTCTGCACTGGCTGAGGGCTGAGGTCTAGTTTTGTTTTTCCAAACCCCAGAACAACTCAGCTGTATTGTTAGATCTTATTGTTAACATGTCCTTAGTTATTAATAGTCTCGAACAAACACAGAATGTTCTGAGTTTTGTCCATCTCTCTTTTCTTCATACAGCTCTTGTCTTCGTGTTTGTATCTTGTATTGTAGTGGCTTAAGTTTTGCCATTGCTTTTTGGCAAAATATGGAAGAATATGGTGTGATCTCCACATCATCCCATCTTGTTCTAAAGCTTTTTCCGCTGGTACTTACGGCACACAAAACTGTTGTTATTCATGTGCTCTTAATTAATGTGAGTTTTAATGTAGTTTTAATGAGGTAAATTACCAGTCTTCTGCTTTTTGAAAGTAAATGTGAACCTGTGAGCTTAAGGGATGTGAAGGAAAATTTATACAAAGCTGAACATGAAATATGACATCTCATACTGTTGGCTTTTGGTGGTTTTTTTTTTATCAACATAAAACATTTTTATTTCATTTTCCTCTGTCTTTGCATAAAGAACAAGTACAGGCCATTCTGTCAAACACTGCTTTCTTGGGTGGAAAGCAGCAAATGTGCCAGAGTCATTCTTCTGTCCAGCAGCCACGCATACCAGCGCGATGACGAACAGCTCCTCGGGTATGTTTGTGTCCTTAAAAGATCTATTTAATGTTTATGTTCTTTTTGGCTGTCTGACTTTTTTCCCTCTTTCTGTAGTACTTTTCATTATTCTGCTTTGCTGTGAAAATAGGACATCTTGTTTTAATAATGTATGAAATGTTTGATGTTACACAGTGCTAATCTCTGAACTTACTCCTGTTGAAAGTCCAGAGTAAATAATATGCTGTAAGGACATCGTGCTTGGCCTGCAGTGTCAGTCTCAGTTTTAACTTCTTTATTTCTCCCTGTTGCAAACAATGTCAAAGACCACCGGCTGCTTGAGGTCACAGATTGGATACCTAAGATTTAGTAGAATATTAGTTAGTCTCCTGAACTTTCATTGATTATTCTGCACATTGAGGATTTTCAATATATGGCAAGATCTCCAGGCTGCATCTGTGTGGGTAGAGCCTTACAGGAGGCTTAGATCTATGTGCATCCCAGATGGAGTTCCCAGTGCTGTTTGCATGCAGTTTGAAGAACAGCCAGCTAAGATGGAGTGAAGTGGGAAGGAGTGATATTCGTTTTGCACGTTCTGAGTCATAAGTTGTACCCATTTCACTTTTTTTTGTGAAGGGGAACGCGAGCACCACAGCATAACTCTCATACCAGAGTCACTGAAGACTGAGAATAACACATGCAGAAAACAGCTTTTTGAGGTCTGCGGGTAGTTGTAGCGTGAGCCTATTGAAAATACTGTGCAACTGTGAAGTCCATACTTACTTCAACTTTAATTGAATCTCTTCCCATCTGAAGGAAGAAAAATCACCTTTTATATGTAAAGTGTTTTAACAGCAAAAGTTCTCCTACTTATGTGCTTATGTATCTGGTATTTGCCAGTTACAAAAGCATCTAAAAAGGATACCTTGGTTGTATTTGTGGCAGAAAATTGTGTATATTGTCCTGAAGTCACTGAATACTTGTAAACTTTGGCTTGGGGAGGAAGGGAATATTGCAGTTCTTCGTTGCAGGTTAGAGGTCCTCAATGCTTGCAGCTTCTTATTGTCACAAGTAATAACTTCAGTGCTGTCTTTTATTATCAGACTGAATACATTCTTGATTTGTTCGTAGGACACCGCTGCGCTACCTGCTTACACCAGCTCTTGAGAAAACAGTTGAAGGCCATATACAGGAGCTGAAATGGAAAGAAATGGAAAAAGTAGCAGCTTACCCTGGAATAAGTGATGCAGAAAAAGTTCTACATATTCCTGGAGGTGGCATCACAAAATTATTGTTTACTGAGAGGTGAGTTGCGTGGAGATAAATGCAGGAAGGATGTCAGCTGTCCTGTCAGAGCACCTGGAGGTATTCAGGGCCAGGTTGGATGGAGCCCTTAGCAACCTGGTCTAGTACCAGACCTGGAGGTTGGTGGCCCTGCTTCCTGCAAGGGGGCTGCAACTTGAGGAGCCTTAAGGTCCCTTCCAGCCCAAGCCATGCTATGATTCTAATGCATGAGTAAAATTACTATGGATTAGTTGTGGATCTTTACTCTTGTTAAAAGGTGTGCACATTAGCAATTGTGGCAAAAGCATGTCAGGTGGCAAATTTTAGTTAGCAAAGCTCAATCACTGCGCTGAACATATTAGTTCTGCAAAATGGATTTGTTCTGTAAGTGCCAGGTGGAAAATTAGCTTTTAGGTTTTTGGTTTTTCGTGTGTAGTTTTTTTTTCCTTAACTGTTGCTTTTGTCACCCATCCAAACTGCTATCTCCAGCAGCAGGAGTTCCTAATAGAGTGCTTACCTTTGTGCTGACTTCAGCATGCGTATGGAAACAGTGCATAAATGCTAAAGCTGAGACCTCCCAGGACTTCAGAAATCAAAGCAAACTAAACCAAAAACACACAAAATCTTCATGCCTAAATGAATAGAACACGGCAGTGCTAAGGGAAACTGAACTTTAAAGATAAAAAAATACTGAAGTTGTTGTAGCACATATATATCATAGGACTTAATGTTAAGCTCACTGACGCTGTTTTGTGGCCCTCTCGTTGGTATCACTTCCTCCCTGTCCCGCTCCCCCCAGGAAAAAACAACCCACCAAACGCACTTCAAAAACAACAGTATGGTAAAAAGCCATTTACCAGAAGTAGCATTCCTGGTTTAACAAAGGAAAGGGTAAACTTCAGCATATGTTTTTGCAGAATATATGCTTAAGTCAGCTCTGATTGTGGGTTTTAATGACTTTTTCCTGAACGTTGCAATAGCAAACAGGGCTTGGAAAGTTTGCTTCGTTGGTAGGAGGCAGAAGTGGAAATTGTAACAGCCTGCAAAACTGCTGTTTGAAATACGCAGTAGGATAAGGAGTGATTGTACCAAAGGCTCTGTACAAATGCCCCACTAGGGCAAAAGTGCCAACACTGACTGCAGACTCCATGTAGAGGAGGCCCTGAGTAACCCTCTGTAACATGGGATTCTTGCCTTGCAAAGGAAAGAATAATGTCAAGGTTTCAAAAGCCAACATTAAGTGTGAAAATATAACCACACAATCTGGAGGAAAAAAGAAAAAGAATGTATGGTGTGTGTGTGTATATATATATATATATATATGAATATATAAGCATTACGTGTGTATGTGTAATACATGGAAATCTGTATTTTCCTTTTTAGTGTAATACTTCTTTTAAAGCAGACAGTATACAGCTTGTTGTGCTAAATACATAAATACATTTGTTCTTAATTTGTAAAAGAAACAGAAAAGCCTGCTTGTTTTTGTTGCAGTTGTTCCAAAGGAATCCACATGGCAGTTCTTCTCAAATTCTGCTCAGAAGGGGACAATATCCCTGACGCCTTTGGGCTTGTTAACTATCTGAATGAATGGCTTCAGCTAATTAAAATCAGAGTAAGTGCTGTTTGTTTTAGAGCTTTCATATTTTATTATCAGCTATTTTCATTTTCTGTATTGGCTGGCTTCGCTTTGGCCTGCGGTCACCAAGAGCAGAGCAAACGTAAGATATGTTTTGGTTAAAATAAATTGTGCTGGGAAGTTTCCCACCCAAAAAAACAAACCTTGGGCAGAGGTGGTGGAAACTGTGTGAAGATTTCATCTGCTTGGAACTTCCAATGCTCTTCTGTAAAGCAGTCTACTATGACACTGACGCCTAAAAGGCTGCCCGTGATTTTAATCCATACGCCGGAGAGAGAATTGCATTAAATCGCATGATTATTTAAAACTTTAAGGAGTTACTCTGTCCTCGTTGCAGAGAAATTCTTCCACAGATGCTTCTCCAGAGAGGGAAATACCAGATCCTTCTTCACTATGGAAAATACCGAGTTCTTGGCGCCTGCTTTTTGGCAACGGTCTTCCACCTGCACTCTTCTGATCTGTTTGGATTCCTTCTGTAAGTCACACCAGTGTAGTGTCAATCCTCCCGTGAACAGGTGATTATAAACTAATTGCCGAGCAACAGCAGCCTGATTCATTATGTAAATATATTCTTAAGGAAAACCTCTTTTACCCCCCCCCCCCCTATTGAAATAACAGTAACTTAATTGAACAAAGAAATAGGTTTGACAGAGTTGTTTATTGAAGAATTTTGTTTTTTCTTCTGAAATAAAATATTTTCAAAACCCTTTTTCTTTGGTTAAAGTGGTGCTGCAGTAGAAAAGCTCACGGTGTCTCTCTTAGCATAGCTGGGAACTTGATTAACGTGCAGTTTTGTAAATCTTGGTAGAAAGGTAAAGGCCCACTCTTCTAAGTCAGCTGTGGATCTCTCTTCCAAAACCTTCCTGCTGATGTCAGTATAGCTCAGAAGTGATCTTTCTGCCTCCTTTTCCCAACGTTGCCACAGTAGCTTCAGCTGGGGAGGCTGCTAGCATGTGCTGTTTTCTCATGTTCATGGGAACAGTTTCCACTCTTCTTGCAGGGACTGTAGAAACACTGGAACAAAAGCTTGTGAGGTAGACGAGCTTTCTTAGACTGCTTTCAGAATGTGTACAGTGCCCTGAAATATAAAGAAAGTAAAATGCTGTCCTGAAAGCAAGCAGTCTGGTGCCTGTATGTTATAGATGTAGTCTGAAATACCAGTTTTGTTCACGTGTTTCGTGTTTGCAGTGGGACTTGGTGCATTACTAAGCTACGTATTCAGTTTTGATCCTTTTATTTCTTTTGGCTCGTGGTCTTGTCATTGTTTTACAAGAAACCTGGATGGAAGTACAAACCATTTTGTACTTCCATGCAGCCTTTACATCGAACTCATCACAGTGGTATTTCATACCTGCAAACACTGTTTATTCAACTCTTACGTGGTTAGAAAAGGACTGGTGACCTAAAGACTGCTGCTGCTGAACATGCAGCATATGCAGCAGCACCTCTCAGAGAGCTCTTCACCTACTGCTCACATTCTGCTCATGCAATGAGTACAGCTCCTGGGACATGAGTATAGAAGCACCGGACATGCTTAATGAGACTTTTCCAACCATCATTAAATGCTGGTACAGGCAAAGAACAAGAAGCAGAAGCTTTTCCAGTTTTCTGCTTTCCTCAGTTGTTATTTTTTAAATAAGAGGACTGCATAAGCTCTATGTAGTTGGATTTGATTAACCGCTTCTTTCCTGTAGGATCAAATTAATGACATCATTTTGGCCCAATTCTGCAGTGCCGCAATTCCAGCACCTGTGAGCTTCAGCCATGCTGCAGCAAACTTTGGAAACATCTCTGCTCCCTGCAGCCTGGGCTTCTGTCTGATGCTTAGCACTTCAGCCAGGGGGGAGTCCAAGTGTTGCACACTGGGAGTTCATCTGGGGAAAGCTTTGGCGTTTGAGGAACTTGCTCTGTGCAGATAGCAGCCCCTCGTGAGGCTCCCTGCAGCTGCTGGAGGCAGGCATCAGCTTTGTTTGAGGTCCAGATAGAAAGCATACAAAGTACTAAAAACAACCCTTGAAATACTCAGGTCAGCTTCTGTGTTTTTGAGAAGACACAGAAATAATCTGAAGGATAAACCTAATTAGGGTGACAAGCAAGTGGTGCTTGGGTATCTACAGAAAGCTCAGCAAACAGGGAATGGTGGTATCAAATAGTTGCAGTAATCAGGATGCGGTGTGATTTATGCTGAGTGGTATCTGGGATGCAGCATTTCAGCAGGTGGTGAGCTGCAGAGCTGTCTCCATCGATTAACAGCTGTGATAGCTCACATTCCAAGCCTTACTTGCTTTGCTTTGAAGCAAGGAGAAACAGCAATAAAAAACCTCAGTGTGCCTGCTGAGCATGGCTCCAGCAGCTGATTTAAGCCTCCAACTGGAAACCCATTTCACCTTTGTCTCAAGAAGCAGCCCATCCTCTTCTCGCCTTCATGTTTCACAGCAGAACCTGAAAGCACTGCGCAGAGAAGTGAGGCACGTGCTGGGACTTCCTGAGCCTGCCTCTTCACACCGCTGCTGTCACAGTGCAGCCCATCTGTTTGGGAACTGCTCTCAGTTTCCCCTGCTCAGTGAGGCAGCCCCATGACCCGCTCAGCTGAGAGAGTGGCTTTTAAAGCCCTGAAGAGCAGTTTGAGAATTGAGTCACTGTGGGACAAGGGCCAAAGTACGCTCAGGGCACACCGCAAAGTACAGCTTATTGCATATCGGATGGCTATCAGAGATAGCGGCAGGTGAAATAAAGCAGCGTGCACACGTGCTGCCCATCACTGTGTGTATTATGCCAACTCACAGTTCAGAGGGCAAAAATAATGAAAACGTGAACCTCAGGTTAAAAGGCATGAACTGCTGAGAGCTGTATCCAGAAGTGCAGACAGTGCTACAAGGAGGCTCCACTCCTACATTCTGCGGCCACGAGGTTTGCTGCAGCATAGGCCAGACCTCTGTCCTTCACTAGAAGTAGGCACAGCCACACCAGCGTCAAAATGAAGCTGAATGTAACTGTGACAAACCCAGTGCTCGTGTCGTGATTACTTCAAGATGGTGCTGAGCGCTTACTTAGCTTAAGTAACTGCTTGAAGTACTCCCCTGTTCAGCTACATATTGAAATTAAACACAACTCTTTCATCAGTCAGCCTCAAACCCAAGTTAGGATTTCGGGTTGTGTATTCTAGCAGAAAACTGTCCCATATTCCCATGCCTTCCAAGTAGTTTTCTTCTCCCTGCTTTCAGGGACTTAAGGGTTTACACAAAAATCCTGTTGCAGAAATATGTGAAGTACAAATTACATATAATCCCCCCCCCCCCCCCACCACACAGTAGTTTAGACATTTATAAAATACAGCTTTTCAGTGAATGAAGGTTTATCTGAAACTACCAGAGCTCCCACGAGCACGGAATTGAGGTTAGCTCCCATAACAGAAGGCACAGGGCTGGAAACACTGCTGAGTCCATTAAACCAACTTCAGGCTGTTGCAGTTCAGCCCTTCCCGCTCCAGCCGCTCATAGAACTGATAAGATAAATTGGAGATGTGAAGCAAAACATTACACGTAACACAAACTGATGTCACAATACAAAACCCTTTAATGAAAGGCTCCACCTGGGCACCCGGCCTTCAGCCCATTCATTGCAGGGAGGGGTGGGCGGTGAGGCTCCCCCTTCCCTGAAGGCAGAACAACAGAACACATTCCCAACGTTACTCCGAACATTCTGCGTATATTTGGTAGCAAACATAAGGATTACCAAATCAACCGGGCAGGTTAATGAAATAACGTTCTTAGTGGTGTATTACAAAAGAAATGTGCAAGAGTTCCTCCCAGCTGAGACTACAATACTTAGCATTCATTAAAGTATTTGCATAAAGCCCATTCTAGCAAGAATATGTTGCAACGTTCCAGTTAAGACAGGGTATCGGGAAACACCGTGAGGTGAAACATTTCTCTGAGCTCCAAATAAGCTTTTAACAGTTGCTTCCTAACACAATTCGCACACAACAGCACGTTGTCAATTTAAAAAAATATTTAATGCTGCCAAAATCGTATAAAAATACAATAAGAGCGGCAGTACAAAACAAAATATTTCCTAATTTATTTCTTTTACATCTTTCTACATGAATACAGGCATTATAAAAACACAAGACAGCGAGTCGTTTTGGTTTGCAAAGTAGCATGCTGGTGGTGTTCTTCGTCCCCTGGATGCGGTTTACGCTGTAAACAGATAACTGAGGTCCTCCCGGTACTTAACAGACCTCACTTTTGTTCCCGAAGAGGGGTTCATGTCTCGCTTTGCATGTCAATAATTTGCAGTTTATAGCTGCAGAATATTCACAAGTCTTGGAGGCTTAGGTGTCAGTCAGTCTCGGCCTACGACATACAACGCAAAAGAAAGTCACCGATTCAGTACACAGTGCAAGGACAGAGAAATCAGAACAGACAACGGGTTGGCAACTCGCTACACAACACAAACGGCTGCTCACGCATGCACTGAAGTGACTACTGATCACTGCTTGTCTGCGGCAAGTGCTCTCGGGAAGCCGTTGCACTCCTGGAAGCTATTCCCACATCACCCGTACGGCACGTACTCGCTGGAGAGCTCCGAGTACGGGTCAGCCCAGCGAGCCACTTACACATGCACTTAGCCACGAGTGCTGCAGAAGTCTTCTTCGACCTGAGCGAGTGGGACTACAGAAGGCTGCAGCTCAGCAGACTCGCCACCTCTGTGGCCAATCCCGGCACAGAAGTAAGAAAACTTACTTCTTTAGGCAAAGTCTGCTTGCTGGAACATCTTCCTCAGTACATGAGGTGCGTTGCTCTTAGGAACAAAGGCTACGCCCCAAGGAACGCACAGAGCCTGCGGTACTAAACAGCCAGCGTGCTACAAGCAAAATGCTTCTACGTTCTGCGAGCACCATGCTGATGCACACAGCAGCTTTCTTCTGTTCCATTAAAATACAAGAAGTTACCCCGAGTACTTATCCAACTTAAATAACGACTCAGACAGAAGTACAATTTTGAACACTTTTTATTTTTTCATACATAAAAATGAAAGACTGACCTAACCCTTTGGGGTGTCAGGGTTAAGAACCCGGGAAGACTATCGTGTGTTATGGCAACTTTGCAAACTCCATCCTGTGACTTAAGCCACTTGGCCATGCAGAAGGCTTCCTCTTTTGTCACTAATTTAAGTCTCTCGTGCAGTCAAGTGTGTCAGGTTAAAGCGTAATGCCACCAGCAAGCTAAATCACTGAGTTAACATTCACTGAACTTAAAGCTCACCAGGCTGCTGACGGCCAGCACAATCCAACACACACATACACGTGTGTACGCATTTATACTTCTTCCCTACTCAGTGGAATAGCAATTGATGCAAGTAAACCACTTCAGTCAAGACCTAACCGAATTATCTGGGTTTCACTTGCAATATCTTATTTACATGAAATCAATCTGCTTTTTCCAGAATTCTGTTTCGCAATGAATTCAGTTCTCTTAACACATTTCAAGAGAAATACAGCTCTACCATGACGCTAAGTGGACTGCCCCTGCACGAAGGATATAATTAAACAGAAGACTTAATGACTAATTCCAAACCACTTGCAACTGAGGTACAAACATTTGTTAGTGGTGCGTTCATAAAAACACGCATGATTTGTGTAAAGCTTTCACGTGAGAGTCAAACACTGCTTTATCAAATTCTAACGTCCAGTACACCTCAAGCATTTTGGCCAACATATTTCCAAGCCAGGGAGAAGCCCAATGCAGTAACACCTCACAGTGCAAAAGCACTTTGGAAGTGCCATAGGTACAGCCAATAGCTTGCCAGGAATCAGAGGAGTAGGGTGGGAGAAGGCATTTCCTTCATTTTCACTCTTTCTCTAAGCGTTTCCTAAAACAAAGGTCCCTGGGATTGACAAGCCTTCATTCAGACCCACATTCATTCTTATTTAACATCCAACTTGTACGCAACTGCTCTAAATTCTAATCCTACAGAAGAACTAAACAGCACACGGGCTCAGTTTGCAATCAAACGTTGCAAGCCTTCCACAAGCTCTGTTGAAGGGTTCTGTCTCAAGCCCAGATGTGATGCTGAGGGGCCAGAAAGAAGAGTTTTATCCAAACCAACACCTGGGATGTTCTAAGAGATCTAATACTCACTTCCCTCCCACTCCCCCACTCTCACAGAAAACTCACTGTTCAAATTGTTTTGTCTAAGATTTGTACTGGTTCATAACTCTTAATTTGAGGAAGCTCAGATCTTGAAGATACTTACAAGGATGTAAGCAAACAGATTTCTACCTATCACCACTTGAAGATGCTCCTTTTACTCACTGCACGAGAAGGTAATGTGAGATGACAGAAGGCGGCTCCCTGCTGCCCTGCCCCACGGCCCCCTCCCAGCAAAGAGGGCCTCCTCAGCAGCTACACAACAAAAAGCCAAAACGTAGAAGCTGGAATCAGGGAAAATTTTTAGTGAGAACGTGCCAAGACCCAGGCAGAGTTCAGCATCTGAAGGATGCTGGCAGACCAGAAAAACTCATCTAAAGCAAACAAAGGCGGTAAATGAGAATGTTTTCACCGAAGTTTTTGCCTGCACTTTTTCCTTAGCTGCTTTTAGGTATTTTCTATTAAGTCTGGGATATTTATTTGTTACAAAAGCATTTAATTACATTCGACGTGGTTTTCTAAAGCCAAGATACATTTTTATAAGGCACATAAATTTACACGGTGTATCAGTTACAGCTGATACGTCAAAAATCCTCAATCTTCCCAATTAAAGGAAAAAGAAAAGAATCTTTTATCCAACTTGTTGGCTAAGTTACTGCAGTTGTCAGAATTATGAGTGCCTTATAATAAATACATAGGCTGCCTGCCCGTACTGTGCCACAGCCACTGGCATGCTGCTCTGCTATTACAGCTGTACAGCGGGTCAGCAGTGCCACAGGACAAATTATCTTTGTTCTCCTGACACACCATTTCCCAAATACAAAACTGCATGTTCCAATGAACTACACTTGTTTTCTCTTCCTTATCTGGACACTTTAGCATTTGTTCACTATATAAACAGTGCAGTTCAAAATAATAATATTAACTATTGTGAAATGAGAGTTTCAAAGAGTACGCACAACTCAGCCTTGCGTATTTACGTCAGCCTGTTTGGGCCCCACGCCTGGCACGTCACTGCTGAGCTCTAACGTGCTGGAAACCTGTCAGCTCCTCTGGAAGGAGAGCGAAACATCTAGCTCGCTCACTCGTTTTCAGCAATCAATCCAAAAAGTGCTTTACGAGCAAACAATAAAAAAAGCCTCAATAAGGACTCCCAAGAGGACGCACCCAAGCAGAAAACAATCAAGCTAGGACAGCGGAGAAAGTCAACACAACTTCTCTGAAGTCATCCAACAAGTCAATACTTGAATAAATAAATCCAGGTTTCAAAGTGCAGTCCAATACTACAAAATAATAAGTTCCAACTTAATACACCACATATAAGCTCTGTATTTCAAGAGAACTGAAAGGACAGCAAATGATCCATGTTCGGTTACTGTTTAGCAAATGTTGTTATCGACCAAGTAATGGAAAGGGACTACTCAGTATTAAAGTGCCTATAGGATAGGGATTCCTAAAATGTCCCATCACCGAGTGTTTTACTGTCACACCTCTCAAATACAGCAACAGGCAGCCTGAAGAGTAATTCTACACTTTGTGAAATTCTGGAAGTGGCTAACAACTGAAAACACTGGCTACAGGGAATACTACCAGCATTTGTCTTCTATCAAAACCACACTTGGAAGACAAACTAGTTTCCTTTGAGGTGCTTTCTAGGTATATTACTGATAAATGGATTTTATTCTTTGTAGCAATTAATCTATAGACACACAGAACATTGTTTCACATTTAATGGAATGTCAGAACTTTAACAAAAGTTGGCCTTCAAACAGTAGCTGAAGTCTGGATACATTGATCAGTTGAACAGTATGCTTTTCAGTGGGGGCTAAGTTCTCCAAAGCCTTAAAAAGTTCAAATTCCCAAGCCTTACTTAAATAACAAAAACTACAAAAAAATAAATAAGGAATGCAAAGTAACAGAGTAGAAACTGCTAAGTGCTTCATCAGACCCCTAGCTGCTCACATCATAAATCTGAGAGTCAAAATACGGGGTATGGTTGCACTATCATTTTCATGCACAAATTACATGTAGTTTCTAAATCAAATTCTTTTTTGGTCAGAAATTTGTACAAACTGAGCTTTTAAAAGTACAGTGAACTACAAAAAGATTAAATATGCAATTATAAAATATATTTATCCTAGGTCATAAGAATATAAAATGTTTATGCTCATGTCACCGGTACATTACACATTACACACATTTAAGGATAACTTCTTGGTATTAATAACGTAATGGTACAACACTGTTTATTGCTTATGTCAGGCATGTAAATTTAAATCCAAACAGCCTTCAGTAGCTACAACTCTGTGGTTCAGGGTTTGCTCTAGATCCAGTAGACCATTTTTGGAAGTTGCAGCACATTTGCACCTCCTTATACGAACAAAAAATAACAACTCTGTTGGGGGGAAGCAGTTCAAAGTACCTGCAGTGGAAAGTCCTGAGATGTTGACAGATTATCAAGTTTACATCACTCCTCTATCATATGTAATGGTCTGCACCCATTCCGGGTGTAAGGAGTTTACTGCTTAGAGTCACACCCCTGGTCATTAACTTGCAGCAAAATCAGCTGCTGGAGCAGACAGGCTTACTGTTACTTACAAGGAATGTTCTTGAAAATACATTTTCCAGCAATAATAAGCGCCAACTAAAATCAGTGTACCAAACCCAATCTTAGCAAGAATAGGTTTCCAATATAACCACCTTTTTCTTTTTCTTTCAGTCTCATTTAGCTTCTGCTTCATCTGCTGGAGCTTCTGTGCTGTGTTAGCTTTCCTATCCTCTCGCAGTCGTTTTCGGACAGCACTTAAAGAAAAAAAGGAAAAATAAGAAAAAGGTAACTCTTCAATTGTACATTCTGTTCTAACAATCTTCACGTGGATACTTTCAGGTAAGCGAAGCCCCATAAAGTTAGCAAATGACGTATGCAAAGATGTAAATAGCGTAAGCATTCAAACAGGGAATGGAATTAGCTGCATTATTTGCCTCTTCCTCTCATGAGTGCCCCGCTTGCTGGCTGAGACGTTTTGCATGGAGGCTGCAGGTGTATGTGCAGCATAAGGTATGAGATGAGAGCACCTGCAATATCTGATGTCTGCCCCTGCTACAGAGCTCACACTCACGCAGCTCTGCACAATCCAGCCTTGGTCTCTGACCCCATAGCAACGTGGGCAGACCCCAGGGCCATGGTGCTCAAAGCAGCTCAATTCCCAATACAGCAGCACACAGCAATCTCAACTCAAGTAAATCCAGGAGCTCAGGCATTTGTACTCACAACACATGTTAACTTGATACAGAAAGACAAATTCATATACCACAGCTAAACCAAAGATATCTGTGAACGTATAACACGAATGGAAGGTAACGCGTGGCTTCCACCATGCAACTTCAGCCACCTAATTGGAAACGGTAGGTGATCAAAACCTTTGCGCTTCTGAAGTACTGTGTATTTTACCAGAGTTGTTATCATATTTAAAATGTGTATTGAATTACATTGGGCATTTTTAGGACCTAATTCACATTGTACAAAGGAATTCACAGACAGACAACAGGAAAATGATTTCAAGATTGAGGTTTAGAGACATCTAAAGCTAAAGTAGAAGTGTCTGGTTTTTTTTCCTCTTGACCTTTTCACAATGAAGACCTATCAAAATATCTGAAGATAAAGAAATAAGACTCAAATGCCACCTGTCCTTTCCCTCTGCTAAAGAAAGATCTTCAAGGTTTATGATCACAAAAGCACACAGTAACTCAACCCCTCAAAAAGCACCTCCGTCTTCTAAACAGTTTCTTCCTTTACCTACCTTTCAACGCTTCCATCTGTGCCATCTTGAACTTTAGTG
Source organism: Gallus gallus (assembly GCF_016699485.2). Taxonomy (NCBI): domain Eukaryota; kingdom Metazoa; phylum Chordata; class Aves; order Galliformes; family Phasianidae; genus Gallus; species Gallus gallus. The sequence continues at coordinate 96,611,546 of NC_052533.1, read as the reverse complement.
GACAGGCTAGTATTTATTTTCTCCACCTGATCTTTACTCTCCAGGCCTACGCTGTTCCCATTGTACTTCTCGGTGGTTATTTTGGCTGGGTGTGGAGGAGACTGCTCACTGCTTGGTGCCTGGTCCTCCTTAGAGAGCTCCTTCCACCGTTTCTGCAAACAAGACGAATTATGTTTCAAACATTCTCTTAGCACTGAAGGTACCCTTTGTCTAAGATGTCTTCCCACAGAATAGCTGCAGATGTGGATTAAAGGATCTACGAGATCAAAAATAAAGATTGCTAGACAAATAAAGAAGGTCAGATAAAGATGTTCTCCAACAGCAGGCCAACTGACAAGCTGGGTTACATCAGTAGGAATACTTAATGCTGCTGAAATACTAGGATCTTGCTAACATGTTTTTCCTCAGTTACTGCAGTTCACAAATCAACCTCTACCACCAAGTACGCATTCTCCCTAGATTTACTGTAAGGTCATGGTTGCACTACTGCACTATCCAAGTACTAACTTTGCTAATTAGACTATACTTCAGCAACAGAGCAAAAACCAAACATGAGAACACTGTAGTGAAGGTGTGCGTTCTGAACAGGAAAATCTAATGAGCCAGCATGAACAATTCCCAGACAGATCAAATACTACAGCCATTCCTACCAACACAGACCAGTATGATGGCTGTAACCAGTTACACAGATTCTATCAAAGACTCTAGTGATTATATTTTCTTACTTTTACACGACAGATAAGCACAAAACTCTTAGGAATGCTCATATTAAAGATGAGAAGATCAGGTTTTGCTGCACAAACAGCACAAGCTGTCTTTACTTCAGCAGTATTTTGTAGGGATTGCTGATGTATACTGTCCTTTGTTTTTAGGGAAGTTCACACCACATCTCAGAGATGAGACAGTTCTCATTAGATAAATTAATTCCTGCAGCCTTCAAAAGGCTTAAGGAAACTTGTTTTTTGGAATGAGATGGGGAAGCTAAGGAAGGGAACTGGAAGGGCAGGATTAACATAGTAAAACTGCATTGAAAATGAGGACAGTACTGACGTGTCCTTATACTACTGACAGGAAAAAATACAATGAGCAGAACCCATCAGAGACTCCTATGAAGAAGACAAGGAAGAGATTTTGAAGTTTACTAAGACTTGCCAAAATCTAGATATACAAGACTGCCCTTCTTGGATGTAATGCTAGCATGAGAAAACATCAAAATCCTAGGAGGTGCTGAAATACCTTCCTTCTACATTGTTTGTATTTTAGTGTAACAGCTTTGAAGAGTTGTAATTTTTTTTTTTTAATACGTATTTTGCAACTGATATCAATAGCAAAAAGGCACAAATACATAACCACTTTCTAATTACATCATTTCCCTTCTGCCAGCATCCATACAGTCACAGAATCACCAAGGCTGGAAAAGGCCTTCAAGATCATCCAGCCCAGTCGTCCACCCATCACCCATCATGGTTCTCACTAAACCACGTCCCTCAACACAATGCCTAAATGTTCTTCGAACATCTCCAGGGTTGGTGACTCTACCACCTCTCTGGGCAGCCCATTCCAGTGCCTGACCACTCCTTCAGAGAAGTCGTATTTCTTAACGTCCATACCAAATCTCCCCTGGCACAGCTTGAAGCCATTCCCTCTAGTCCTATCACTGGTTACATGAGAGAAGAGGCCAACCCCCAGCTCACTACAAGCTCCCTTCAGGTAGTTATAGAGAGCAATAAGGTCTCCCCTGAGCCTCCCCTTTCCAGACTGAACAATCCCAGCTCCCCTAGCTGCTCCCCGTAAGACCTGAGCTCCAGACCCCTCACCAGCTTTGTTGCCCTTCTCTGGGCATACTCCAGGGCCTCGATGTCTTGCAGTGCAGGGCCCCAAACTGAACACAGTACTCGAGATGCAGCATCACCAGTTCTGAGTACAGAGGGACAATTACTTCCCTGCTCCTACTGCCTGCACTATTGCTGATACAAGCCAGAATGCCACTGGTCCTCTTGGCCACCTGGGCACACTGCTGGCTCATGTTCAGCCAAGCATTAACGAACACCCTGAGGTCCATTTTCTCTACGTAGTCTTCCAGCCACTCTGCCCCAAGCCTGTAGAGTTGCCTGGGGTTGTTGTGGCCAAAGTGCAAGACCTGGCACTTGTTCTTATTGAACCTCATCCCATTGGCTTCAGCCCAGCTATCCAGCCTGTCCAGATCCCTCTGCAGGTCCTTGCTACCCCCAGGCAGATACACGCTTCCAGCCAGCTTGGTGTCATCTGCAAACTTACTGAGGGTGCACTCAATGCCCTCAATCCAGGTCATCAATAAAGATACTCAAGTTTTACTCATCTCAAAAACATCTTGCTAGGCTCACTCAAACCAGAGACATGAATCTGAGAAACTCTGTCTACAGTAACCAGAAGTCCACTTCCTGACACAATGCTCATGGGCAGCTCCACACCACAGCCCTCGCTATAACTGAGGTACTCATTGTGTCACATGCCTTCCTGCTCTAGAATTGAACACTCTTTACCTGAAGGCTATTGTTGTAAGAGTAATTAGGGCATCTGCCCAGCCTGTCCAGAGAGCTGTGGCTAAGGAGGTAGGCAGGAAATCTAAAGCAAGGCCTCTATACTGCGTTTGATATATTCTAACTCTACCATTCACCATTTCTTCAGCCTTCTTCCAAGGCCTCTGTTGCATACGCTGGACCTCTGGGTAACTACCTCCTCCATATCATCCTTCAATGATCCCTTTTCACATTTCTCCTGGATGATGATACTGTGAAGATGCTGGTTTATACTATTCATAATAGCACCAAAATGAGGAAGTAAGCTTGTCTTGTACAGTCCTACAATGTTCAGCAGTTTCTTGTCATCTCACTCTCTTTCTCCATGTGTCTACACTGTGCTGTTACCTTTCTTGGCTCCAAAACATAGATTATTATGTGCAAGAACTGCCTAAAAACAACCAGGGTTATTGATGCCATTGATATCTGTTAATTCATCTAAGTCCCATTAGCCTACAGATCTACTGTAGATAAGGCAGTTCTTCATAAAGCAGAAATTCACTTTGCTTGGAGCAGTACTCTGAAACAAGATGGAAGGAAAAAAAATAAATGAAAATAAAAATAAAATTGGTATGCTAGGTATTTGTCCTAATGATGACTTCTTTGAAGTCTTTCTTGCATGAAAAAAGTTTATGCATAAGAAAACCTGCAAGTAACAGAAGGTAAAAGGAAGGAAAAGAATTGTTGCCAAAAATAAGGACACCGAATACCTTGGGGGAAAAAAAAAAAGCAGTCACTTTAAATGTCTGCAATTAGAAAAATGAACTGTAAATTGACTCTTTGCAAAACGAGTGCCAGATTGTCATCTGTGGAACAAATTCGAGACTAACCTAAAAAAAAAAATACTCCTCAGAAACAGATGTCAAAACCATAGCTATTCATAAACGAAGCTACTAAGACTACCCCACTATGTTGATTTTCCAACCATTGAATCAGCTTTAGCAATAAACTAACTCCTCCACTGCAGAAGTTCTGTTTCATTTTATGAAGAAACAGCCACTAACGATTTAAGTAAATCCACAGTGTAGATTCACCTTACTTCCAGAGAAAGAGTCTTTTCACAAGACATAGTTGTGTCAATAAGATATTTGCTGGCTAAGACAAATACTAAATCTGGGGGTAACGAGCACACAGGAAGAACTGAAATCAGAGACAAGCTTACTAATTTTAATCACACAAAAGGAATTTCCCACCACTCGTTCTACTGCAAATGCAATATGTTGGCTCAAATGGCTAGTTCAAAATGAAATGTTAAGTTTAAATCTCCACGACAAGACTGTTTGAGTGTCAAGACTGCAATAAATAAATAAATAAATAAATAAAAATACACCTTTAGGCAAACAAGCAGCAAGGATTGTGGTGTTAAAGTTTCCAATTGGATGACAGCATCTGCAATTTTTTTTAAAAAAAAACAAAACAAATAACAATGCATCTCTGGAACTGAGGTTGTGAAATGATGTCTGGAACAAACAAGTGAAGAAGTTTCCATCACTATCATACAATCATCCTCAAAATAACAACCAAAACGTTTACGTAAGGTAGCTAAGCTTTAGGGCCTGTATTGCCTCTTGGAACAAATGGAGACAATAAATAAGGTATATGGGCAATGGAAATATGTTAAGATGTTCACCTGATCCTGTCAGCTGAACAACAGCTCCAGTTTTGGGGATTCACAAACATCAGTACAAAGCTGTGATGTCCCATATCAGCAAAACACCTCTATGGATCTAAGCAGTTCAACCTTCCTTGTCCTTTCAAAGCCACAAATTCATTTACCTAAGACTGCTCATTTCAACAGTTGTTTTCTGAACAGTCACAAGTTACTCTGCTGCGTTGTTGAAACAATTTAACTTCATTAAGAACAAATTTCACAGAAACAAAAACTTGAGTCTTGTTCCATCTCATTAATAGCACATAGTGCTGCAGTACTATCAAGATGCACATTAGTACTTTAGTTACAAAACCATGCTATCAACACACTGACCATACAACTCTGTGGGGCTCCAGGGCAAGTGAGGTGAGCACTGATCCCCTCCTGAGTCTTGGGTGGAAGCCCCACATGTGCTAAGCAAGAGAAAGACTATTCTCCTAGCCTGATATAAATAACGCAGCTGCAGCCAGGTGTGGGCTCTGTTTCATAGAACCACAGAATGGCCTGGGTTGAAAAGGACCACAGCGATCATTGAGTTTCAACCCCCCTGCCACAGGCAGGGTTGCCAACCACTAGACGAGGCTGCCCAGAGCCACATCCAGCCTGGCCTTGAATGCCTCCAGGGATGGGGCATCCACAACCTCTCTGGGCAACCTGTTCCAGTGTGTCACCACCCTCTGAATGAAAAACTTCCTCCTAATATCTAACCTAAACCTTCCTTGTCTCAGTTTAAGACCATTCCCCCTTGTCATATCATTATCCACCCGTGTAAGCAGCCCTTTCCCCTCCTGTTTATATGCTCCCTTCAAGTATTGGAAGGCTACAATAAGGTCTCCCTGGAACCTTCTCTTCTCCAAACTAAACAAGCCCAGTTCCCTCAACCTTTCTTCATAGGAGAGGTGCTCCAGCCTACTGATCATCTCTGTGACCCTTCTCTGAATCCATTTCAAGAGTTCTGTGTCTTTCTTGTACTGAGTGCCCCAGGCCTAGTTGCAGTACTCCAGATGGGGCCTCACAAGTGCTGAGTAGAGAGGGAGGATCACCTCCCTCTCTCTGCTGACTGCCTCTTTTTTAATATAGCCCAAGGTATAGTTGGCCTTCCAGGCTGCAAGCTCACACTGCTGGCTCATGTCCAGCTTCTCGTCCACCAGGACCCCCAAGTCCTTCTCCACAGGGCTGCTCTCAAGGAGATCTTCTCCCAGCCTGTATAAATACCTGGGATTGCCCCGACCCAAGTGCAACACCCCGCACTTGGCCTTGTTGAACCTCATTATGTTCACACGAGCCCACTTCTCCAGCCTGTCCAGGTTCTTCTGGATGGCTTCCCTTCCCTCCAGTGTATTGACCACACTGCTCAGCTTGGTGTCATCTGCAAACCTGTTGAGGGTGCACTCGATGCCATCATCTATGTCATTGATGAAGATGTTGAAGAGCACCAGTCCCAAGACCAACCTCTGAGGGACACCGCTTGTGACTGGCCTCTGGGCAGCCAACCAATTCCTAATCCATCAAACAGTTCATCCTTCAAATCCACACCTCTCCAATTTAGAGAGAAGGATGTGGCAAGGGACCATGTCAAAGGCTTCGCAGAAGTCCAGGTACCTAACATCCATCACCCTTCCCCTGTCTACCAATGCCATCACTCCATCATAGAGGGCAGTAAACTGCTTGCTTGCACAGTTTACTGAAATCCATGGAGAAGTCAGAGACCAACATTTGGTTAGCTTTTCTTTAGAGAAACCTGCCATGACCACATGCTCACTCCAACACCTCTCACACTCTGGACAGTACAACTCTTTATGGGTGAAAAAAAAAAAAAAAAGATCTAGCTGACCTTGAAAGGGGAAATGCTCCTGTATGTACTGCAGGCTTGGGTCAAACAGGTATTGATTTTCTGCACATGACCATGATACAGAAAGAGAAGAGCATCCGGACAACTACGTACATTGCAGAAAACAGTGAGACTTCGGAAAGGTCATCTGAACAATCACCACAGAAAACAAAACCCAAGCAACTGGGATAAATGTGCCTTAGATATGCTTTCAGCATGCAAAAATAACAAACTTGATGAGCAGTATTCCGAGTTGACAATACTTCCTTCTGTCTATATTGCAAGATTTCTTGTTTCTGCAAGTATGTGGGAATCAGAGCTGCACAACTTGAAGCACAGCTTTTTAATAAAGCAGAAAATTATGAAGAGAGAACTCCCTCACATTCCCAGAAAGAAAGCTCCAGAAAGGTAGGAGGCTGTACGTGTTTAGATGAATCATGCAGTATTCTAGGCTCTCAGTGCAGCTGTTCAGATGAGCAGCAAACTCTCTCTGTGTTGGTAAGTAACTGCATAAAGTGATTTATTTATATACATACCAAGTCAAGAAAAAATTCTCGAAGAAGAAGCTGACAACTACCAGAACCGCAGAAGAAGAGATGCATGCTTAAGCTGATCTGCTTCATTAATTTTAATGAATCAACAAAATAAAGCAGCCCTAGCATATGAAAGCAGAGTTAAGTCTGTTACACAACCTCTCCTCCTGGCCCTCCCTTGCCCACCCAGACATTTAAAATAGCCGTAGCTACCATAATTCTTGCAAACCTCACTGCTCTGTCAGTGTTATCTGACAATCTCTGAAATTCACTGTATTTAGCTAGATTCTATTAACTGTAATGTAAAATTTAAAGGATATGAAAAAAAAAATGAAGCTTTATTAGTAAAAGCTCAGTTTTTGCATCAGGCAATTATTACTGCTAGGAAAATGTAGGGCAAGAAATTAAGAAATCCAGCAGAGATTCTTGTTATCTTTTCAAAGTGACACCGAGTGTTACTTCTGCTTTTCAGTACTGAAAATACTGACCTAATCTTTTTAAAATTAGAAATGCAAAAATAACTTGTCTGTGCGTCTCAGAGAAGACAATTACATAGGATTACGAGTTTAGCAGCTGGAAAGGGCTGTACCTTTAATACCCTCAAGACATCTACTGAAAAAGGTAGTTTATTTTAAACCCATAAAACTGATGATTTTAAAAGTAGCTCAGAGCTCATTTTTAATTACTGCTAGCCGTCTATTGTTTATGCTTAAACACACAGAGCTAAAATAATTACCTGTATAGTTGAATCTCCCATTATAAATTTTGCTCCTTCTATTACAGCCATATATGAAAATCTTAGTTGATCAGGTGTCTGAATAAGTCCCATTCGATATTTTCTCATATCCAGTAATACCTTCTTAATATCTACAGAAAATGGATCCTTTTTTTCCATCTGTAAAGGTTATATTGAAAGTGTCATAGGTGTGGATAAAACAAAATATAATTATGAATTCAAAAAACGTGAGTCACAGAACAGAAACTAAAAATTAATTTCTTCACATGATGTTCCCATTAGTTACATAAGAAAGTAACACCTCCAAAATTCTAAGCTGGTTCTCACAGGGAAAAAGTAAATCATTAATGAAGGCTTATGCTTGCAGATTTGCTCAGGATGTATTCACCAAATAAATCAGCACTCTATTATCAAGTCTTAATTTCCAGAAATTCAGATACACCCGATTTTATTCCAAGATGTACTTCAAAACAGGTGTGTCACGATCAGAATCATAAAGTAGTATTTCCTACAACTCCTAAACAGAACAGCAGCTTGGAGTGGAGCAGACATTTCCTTATTTAAAGCAGATCCTCCAATTGACGCAACACACACATTTTGAGCTCTGTACTACACTCACGGGAGCTGTTTAAGCCACATATTTGTACTCCTTGCAATGTTTGCTTTAATTCTTTTAATCTTAAGGTATGCTTGCACCAAAATACACACCTTGGGTTTTGTTTTTACTTTTTGTTGTTTGTTTTTTTAAAATACACAAAAAAACTGAAGAATAAATTGAGAGGGCAAACAAAAGATGACTAGTTTAGACTGACAATGAAACCCTTTCCCTTAACTCTATGCTGTATTTCTCACTATTAACAAATACAGCCAAAAGTGGACTCTGAAATTTGAAAACCACCAAAAACTTAAAGATATTTTAAATATTATTTTTCATTTAAAGTGCACTCAAATTAGGAATAATCAGATCATACAGTCCATGAGCCTAAGCCTAGGCTAATCTCAATCTACTCTATGTGTATCTCATATAAAAGGCAAAGAGTGCTTCCTATGTACTTTCCAGAATGCTGTGAAATGGGTGAAATACCTCCGGATAGACTTATCAGTGTATTTTAAGACCTGTGTTTATAACCATTAAAACGTGAAGGAAAAAAGCCTGATACCTTAACTAAAACTTTCACTGATACGTCATTACCTCAAATGGTTTTAAAGCCTTCTGACCAAAACACCCACATTGGGAACAAAGGCAGAGTGGGGAAGGAAAGCGGTGACAGAAAACAACCAAGTACTTACCAGAACAAGACAAGAGTCTACTAATGAAAACGTGCCGGATCGTCCTATGCCTGCACTACAGTGAACCACTGCAGGTCCATGCTCAGGACTTAGGCAACCAGATTCTCTGACTTTAAAAAGGAAGTTCAGGAATGAAGCTGGGGACTCGGGAACTCCAAAATCTGGCCACGTAGTATAATGAAAGTGAGATATCATCCTGGATTCTCCACTCTAGAAGTAAAAACAAACAATGCAGCTAGAAAGTACTCAATTTGTGTTTATTTAGCACACATTTCCCCAATTCAAATCAATACAACTCTATTTTAAACCTCCCATTCAGATAAACAATCTCTTTCTGCAAGTTGGATGACTACCAACGATGCAATCTGAAGCATTTCTTCACGTGCATTAGTAGTTTTTCCCCTTTGTAATTATTACCAAGTATTGTTTTATTTTTTGCTTTACTACTTGCCCTCAAATATTCCTTCTTCACCATTAACACAGCTCAATGGCTGACAGCAATCACGTTATCATGGTCAGGACTGAAAAAATACCCATCAGCATTGCAAGCACTCCCTTCTGTTCAGAGCAGGGTACAATACCAACAGGTATCAGCATCTCCTTTCTACTAACTGCACCACTGAGAGTAGCAAGAAGCTTTGCGGAAAAGGCACACGTAACCCACACTGCTGAATGTGCAACAAGACTCAGCTTGAAGTATTCATTCATTGTAAGTAAATAAGGATTTGAACACCACACAAGTTTTTCCTCAGCAAATAATAAAATGACAGTAAGCAAATCTGCATGTATAGTGAAAAGCTTCGGTCATGAATTTGAGTCGTGTCTCTACAGAACTCCCTTCAGATTTGCTGTTAAATGCTACTCCTTACCTCTCCTCATTACACACAGATTCTGAGAATTTGGTCACCAATTTAGTTCAGGAATTTTTAACCTCCCTCCATTTCACCTACTTTTCCACGAATATTAAAATCTACATAAACTCACATATCTTAAATCTCCTGTTGTTTCTAGTATATCCGTGCATTACAGAAAATCCATTTTTCTTTTTCAGTAAGAACAAGCTATACCTATGAAATTCAACAAAGTTCTGCTGTTCATCTCCTGCTCAGTTTGTTTCAACATCTGATGAGGGATAACGAATGAAGCTCCCTTGTGAAACTATGATTGCCCAGTTCACAGTTATCCCAATAACAACAATATTCTCACATTGTCTTTTACCCTGATGCTGCAAGACTGCACAGTTCCACAGACAACAGGGTCTATCACTGTGACTCAATTCAATCTCAAATACACAACATTTTGCAGAGATATTACATCTTCTGGATGTAACATGGAAAATGGGCTGACCCATCACACCTGGTACATGAGTATACAGTAAGATCTCAAAAAGGAAATATCTACCAAACCCTCCTTAGTTACATAAATACAGTGGGATTTTCCTTCCTTATTTGTCTGAAGGAAAGCATTAAAGAAAGATCGTGTTCTCAGCTGAGACCGTAGTTTTTAATGATACCGAGTTAACTTAACAAGCCAACTTTTGTAAACATCATGAAGGAGATGTTCTTTAAAAGAAGTTCGGTAGTTATAAAAAATTTAAGGAACGTTACATACTAAGCAATTTCCTCAAAAAATCTCAAGAAAAGTACTTCATCAATTGACAAAATAAAGAGGAAAACTGGAGAGGGGAGGTAGAAGAACATAATAGGTAAAGAGAAGCTTAAAGGTGTTTCTTCTGAATGTAGGTAATCTTTTGAAGTGGTAATCTGTACTCTCACCTCCTCCTCAAGATTCTTAACAGTATTCCAGATGAAAGCCTCCCTTATACCTCAAGACAATAAAAAGCAGAACTTATCTGTGGAAAACAAAGCTGACCTGTGGGATGGAGTCAGGTTTTCATTATTTTTTTTTAATCCCTTACTGTAACAAGCACCAGCATCCTCATCTTTAAACAGAGAAGAACGAACAGCAGTGCTTCCGGCACATGGCCAAGTGTCCCCCTGTGCATACACTAATCTGAAAAGAGCTAGATCTAATGGAAAAAAATAGATCAATGCTGTTGTACATCTCATCCATCTCTAGTCCACTGAATTACTTTTTCTTCCTCCCCATACTGTATGAAGGCTTTATCCATTCCAGAATTTTCCATCACTTAAGCTCATTTAAAAATATCTGGTCTCTTCATCTCTCTTTATGAGTCCCATTTCAAAGCACCGCAACTGGCTGGTCTTCTTTGAACTTGCAGTTTTTAAACATACAGCCAAGTCCCATTTGACTCTTTGAAACCTCCCACATTTTCTCTCTCACACAGAAAGACTCTTTCAAGTGGTGCTTGGCAGTCAAGCTGGACAGCTGAAATACTGTCTTTATGTGAGTAACTGTACCATTCTTCCTTGAAGAACTTCTTTGTTCTGGGGGCATGTGGCGAGCCATGCACCACAGGTACCTCCTATATGAACTCATGCAAGACTCTAGAGAGAAAAGGTTTGGCTTGGTAAGGGTTCACAACTGCTGAGTGACAGAAATTCAATTAAGGGACAACTGATTATTTAAAGCACTATCAAGAAGTTAAATCTTCTTTTGAACAAAAAAGCTGAGCCTCAGGATTCAGACAGGTACTACACATTTTCTAGATATATAAATGGTATAAGTAGGTTTACGTAGGTAAATGGTTTAAGCAGGTAATGCTTTTCTGCTTGACAACTGAGAATCAGTTTATTCTACAGTAACTATGACGTATTCTTCTAAGTCTTATTCCTTAAGCCTAGCTACCTGGAATATCCTACAGAAGTCACCATATAATATTTTAAAACTTTTTGAAAAATGGTGTCAAACCATTCTAGTGAATGTTTCATGAAATACTGAGATGGCTTACAGCAAATAACTAACGTGGCTATAACTGATAAGCTTGGAAGTTAAGACCACGCTGCACAGCACTGCACTGATGGTGCCACAGGTGTTGCCAGCTATCACAAGCCATGCTCCAAGTTACAAGCAAGCAAGGATCAGAGCAGAAGAATAATATAAGGCAACAAGGCAACTTTTCAACAAAATAAACCTTACCACAATCATTTTACAGTGAATATCCAATAATCCAAATAAGGGTACAAAAATCTCCGAACAGCTCTTGCCACCTGAGATTCAGTCACCTGAGAGCCTGAACAGGAATAAAATACTATCAAATTGCTCAAAGAAGCTGATGCTTTCAGTGCCAAGCAAACCAAGTTAAGACAGGAAATGCTCACCTGCTAAATTTCACATGAACACACCTTAAAAAAAGCTGTGATAGCTGATAGGCAACTTAAATGTATCAAGGAGTAAAAATACACACAAGTCCCAGTGGTGGTCTTGTATTTAACAATCAGGCCTCAAATGCATTAACAGTTCATCTGTATAGAAATGAGAAGGTGTGCTCTGGAGTAATAACTGAAATATTGACATTCAAAATATTGACTTTTACCGCAACCTGCTCTACTTTTTCATTGTAATGCCTTGCGGAATGGCTTTCAAATTATATAAAAAATGGCAATGAAGGTAATGCTGTAAAATAATCCTCACAAACGTTCTGCTTTCCAAAACTAGTACAAATCCTCTCAGTTAATATACGAGGAGTTCTGTCCACTAAATCTCTGAAGCACATACAGGTGAGGAGAACCCGGACTCCTGTAAGGCAATGATATTTTTCCTAACATCTCAGACTTATTTCTTATGCCATGAGAACTATAATATCTACTTAAACTTTTCAAAGTGCTGAGAACGTAATAGAGTTTAAAACAAGTGTATGCCATGTTTCAGAAATTCCTTCCAAGCACTGAAGCAGTAATTAAATATATACACACAGTCACAACAAAAGTCACATTATGTATGATAACAGAACATAGCCTGCCATTAGATTGCTGCATTCATAAGCAAGATACCTTCTTCAGACATTTAAAATGTTAAACATGTAAAATGTTGGAAACCAAGAGCAAATCTAATCTTATCTTCATTTACTACACTGATCCTTGTGATTCCACCTGAAACGTATTAAGAGACCTTACTCAAAAGTCTCCTACCACTGATGTTGCAACAAATCTAGATGACTATCTCCCCTCGAGCTGCTTTACTCTTATTTCTAGGAACCCAGCCTAAGACACCTTCATCTAAGTTCCTCCAGAGATTTCAATTCCTTTCCATTGCTCCATTTCAGCACTGAGCTCTGGTTTCCCTCAAATACTGATATTCCTTTGTTCCCTGAAGCTTCCCTGAATTCCCCAGTACTGATATATTCCCTTTAGGTTCATCAGCACTCAGTGCACTATACTCTGTGGGTGACCACCACACCAGAAGTTACTGGAAATACCAGTTTTCCTTTCTTTAAGTACTCATCACAAGGAAAGCCAACAGGATTAATAAATCACACATTCTGTACAAGGTGGAACCTTACAGAAATTACCTGTGAATACCTAACAAGTCACCCAGAATATGATAGCCACCAAACTTAGTCACTCCATCCAATGAAGCATGGATTTAACAAAAGGCTCTAAAACTCCTGTCAACTTCTCCATTGCATTTGGAGATGTTACTTCGAGTCGCAGACATGCAATAGCTTTTCAAGTAAATGATTACAAATTTATAACATAAGCACAGTAGTTTCCTCTATTCTTATTTTCCATCATAGGCAAGGGTTTGTAGAAGCCTTCACATTCAGTCTTTCCTTAAGGGGGGTGGAAAAAAAGACACCAATAAACATCATCTCCTCTACAAAGTTTTTGGGCAACTCCAACCACAACAGCAAAAACAAACACTTGCCCGAAACAGATCTAAACCAATCAAACTGTCAAATATCACCATCTAATCCTAAAAACACACGCTACCCCCCAAATCCACATCACCTGTATTTCTAACTGCTCTTGAATGATAAATAGACTAGAAACAAATACTCAGGTTTTGTTCTTTGGTAAGAACATTAAATGCTACTTTTAATACATATTTATTTTGCTTGTGTATCAGTGAGATTTGTTAAAACAACACAAGTAGCTGCACTGTAAAGCCAAATTAAGTTCTCTGTGTTTTCATGGAAATGCTAAAATTTCTCAAGTATTCTTGGAACTCAGAATAAAATTGTATTTGTGACTCATCCTATGTTCCAGGCATCAAGTGGCTAAATGGTTTTCTACTCTGTCTCCACAAAAGCCCCCTCCAGAGTTAAGTTGCATGAGCCTAGTTAAACTTACATTTCAATTTACTGTGAATACTCAATTCCCACTAATCTTAATGGCATACTTACAAAATCTTCACAGAAGGCTGCACTTGCAATTCACAGAGTTATTATCCCAGGAACTATGTATTCCCCCCCCCCCTCTTTGAGTAACTAAGTATGTTCTATTTCTTCTAGCTGTTTTACAAGCAAAATATTATTTGGAGTTAGCATTCTTCAAGCCTTATAGAAGGACTAGGGCATAAAATAAAAATTCAGTACAGTAAGCTTGCTAAGTATTTGTGTGAGTAAAATTACTTACAAGAATGCCTATACAACACTGATGGGGCCTACATTAACAGTCCAGTAAACCCATACGTTTCAGTTCTCAGTAGCTTTAAGTCACAAAGTCTGTGCTGTTCCTCATATGACCTCCGCATTTTCCAGCTATTGTTATGTCCAAATACAGATATATCATGAAAATTGTGTTCTTCAAAAAACAGGAAATCCAAGATTACAGGCCAATGGCAGTCAAATAATTATTAGAAGAAAAGGCCTTTCTGATAGTTAGGAAAACTTGCCTCAGCTTCCCACAAAGGAGAGTGGTTCTTCCTCAGATACTGTCTTCTAAGTACTACTGCTCTTTTTCTTAGCCTTTGCTGTTAACAAACCAAAGACTAACAGAAATTCGCCAAGTCAGTAGGTCAGGCTGAATAAATCAAGGAACAACATGCCAAGTTTTATGGTGTTGATCTGGTGAGGGAGGTTTCAAGTTAACAAGCAAATGGTACTTGTTTCAAAGTATCATTAAGAGTTACTATAAATTCAAATAATTTTGATCAAACGTATCAAGACTTAGTTGCATACAACAACATGCATAAGAAAAATCCTCTTCAAGCTTTCCTTTCCCAAATCCACTGACAAGACAACTTTGAATAAAACTTGCCATACGATCACTTTCAATTAATATAAGGCAAGGTTTATAGGGAGAGAGAATATCTTACAAGACATAGCTGGAACAAACAGACAAGCTCTTCAATCCTGTCTTCAGTTCTGAAACAGAAGCAGCAAATTCCAACCCAAGCTCAGGCCAGGAACAATATTTTTGAGCTTAACTTGATTAAATTGTCAAAGTGCTTAATTTTTAAGAGAAAAAGATGGTTGGTCCTGTGGAGCAAAAGGGGAGGTAAGCAAGAGGAGATAATGTTACCTATCCACAGGTGGCAATTATCCCTCCCCCCCCACCCCAAACTTACTTAGCTGCACTGAAATATGTGGAAAACTACAGTTAAAAAGAAAAAAAAAACCAGTAAAAACTGAGTATTATTTCTGATATTCAAAAGAAATCAGAAACTTCACATCCTAGGTTCTTCCTTTTAGGGTACTTCTTACAGCTCCTCTTAGGATCACCTCTACCACCAATAAGAATTCAGCACGCTAAGGTACTGCCAAATGGAAAACAAAAATATTAAAAAAAGAAGTGCTGAAAGACTTCCCTCTTAACATTTAGATTGAGATTTGCTCACTTGCTAAATGCCACACTTCATCTTCAACATTATTAAAAGCAAAGCACATTATAATTTTCAGTGTAAAAGCTCCATTAAGCCTGCAGTGACAGTGTGTTAAGTGGTTTGCATTATATACTTAAGGTCAGGAATATGAGATATACAGACTGCCAAAAGCTTACGTTGATATTTTCTAATTGCAGTAGGTGAACAGTGTAATAGGATTTGATGTCTTCTGATACTAGCCTCACACGGAAACCTGTCTCACTAAATACCATAACTTCTTCTCCTCTCGTTGGCCAGTACTGTGCACATTTCACCTATGTGGAAAAAAAAGAGGAAAAAAAAAATCTAGTTAAATACCCTAGTATCCTGGGCTTTGTGCTACCAAATTCTGAGGCCTTTTAATACAGCATAGTAGATTAAAGTACACATTACCTGCTCCTAGTTTGAAGAATTCTCAAATCCTGTAAAGTTTACAGTCAAGTGATTGCAACAGTTTCAATTGGTGTTAGGCATTCCAGCTCTATCTGTTCACTCTCTCCTTCATGTCAGTTCCAGTGTGTCTTGAGACATACCTTAACCCTTCACCCTTTCCCCAGCTTTCCACCAAGTTCTCTACAGAGATCTTTACTCATCTATTTCAACACTTCTTCCCTGCATTTCTGACAAGGACATCTGCACATTTACAGAAGTGATGCAACACATCATGCCTATTTTCCTAAGCCTCGCTGAAAATTGGAAGATTTAGTGAAACACAAGAATGAATTAACAGTACAGAACTTCCTCATCCTTTCCTCCTCTTGCTTTGCACTCGAGCTTACTGTAGGTAAATAAGTGACTTCTTTCATGGACTAGGCAAAAAAAATTTCACTAACAAATGCACCCTAGGGACAGAAAAAATTCCACCACAAAATGACATGCATTTATCATTCAAATCCACGGTGATTTTAGGCACATTAGTAGAAAAAAAACCCTACACAATAAGAGAAGATTGATATACTTTGCATGTGTACCATCAGTTGTAAGTAATCAAAAATAATTAGACCACTTTGACAGTTGGTGGAGGCAGCCTGGCTTCATTGTTACGAGCAGTTCATAACACTACGCAAAAATACACTGCTCTATTTGGTTCAAAAGAAATAATCTACAGATTTAATTCAAATGCATCTTCCCACTTCTTTTTTTCTTTTTATTTCTGGAGCAGGTTTTGGTTTTTGTTTTTTACCTACATTGCTTCTACTCCTTCTTAGTTCTGTCTCTATGCACTCCTTTTTCATCACGTTACTCTCACCTTTCTGGATGTATGCTAGATGCTGGGTTTAGTGAAATTAATTTTGCCTTAGCTCCATCACTTTGTTTAATGGTATAGTAAACACACATCATGCTGTACACCAATGAAAAAGCGTTGATTCTTTAAACATAACACTCAATCTGGATGTTAAGCAATATTAAAACTACACGGCTCACTTTATAACTTAAGCAAAATGTCTGACGTTACTCACCGAGTCTTTTTCAACAATTCTGTTCAGCATGACAACTGCTTTGGTTTGTTGTTGCCATACCATTAGCCAAAAATGACAACACGTATTAGGTAGTGGACCCTGTGTGGCAAAAAGAAAAATGAGTGGGAGAACGCATAAGCAAGGTTTGAACGTGGCTAATGCTTCATGGTGTGAAACAGAAGAAAGTCTTTGTCTGAAAAGCTTAACCAAGCTATTAACAAAATGATAGAGAAGACAGGAAAGAAAGCAACCACATTGCACAAATCACTCAAGTACTTAAAGCAATAAAAACTCAGGGAATGGATGCTTTCGTTTGAGCATCAGCACTGCTGTGCAGTTAGAAGGAAGGCTACTGCAGGCATAGTGAAAAGAAACAAGATGAATTAAGTGGTATTGTTTTATACCTCTACGCTTATAAGAAGTATAGAAATTACTTACACTCCTAATTTTATTTAACTTCATATTCTGTTTTACACTTGCACACTATGCTTATTTATATACATATAGGCATACAGAACAGGAGATAACATCAAAGCTACAGAAGTATAAAGGGTTCACTTGTATAAATTTATATTTAATAGTATGAAACCATTATTACCTGAAGAGCAGGAAATATCTACAAAGCTTTAAACACAGTCAGTTACATACACTTAAACATTCCCCTTCATCTTTTTATTAAAATATGTGTTCACAAGTAGATCAAACAGGCCGTTTGCATGACATACATAATCCACAGCGATGAGGAATCACCTGAACATAAATTACCATTGTACAAATCCACCTCCCCATATTCTCAGTCCCTGTAATACCTGTTAATTGATATGACTTACCTGTGTTAAGATATAGTATCTCTGGGCTTCTTCTATGACCACTAGGCTGGCATTGATATAGTCATTCTCTGTGTTCTGCAGTTTTACTCGACTGTGATCATCTAAAATTAAAAGAAACTTAAGAATGAGCAATGCCTTCACTTTCCTGAATACTCTGCAGCAGGAAAGTTTAGGCCTAAGAAGCCATCATTTATTTTCTAAGCAAATGGCAAACTACACGAAAGCAGTTTCTCACGTAACATTGATAACCATGGCTGTCTCATTCTGCCCTCAGCATTTTATCACAGGTTAGTAACTGGAATACCACTTTTCCTCTAAAAAACAACCAACGCATTCCCCACACCAAAAAAAGCAGCTCACGTCCATCCTTCAACAATTATATTTCCTTAATATAACAGCATGACAACCCAGAGCAGGCTACATTCTGTGCCATTCCACTGCATGGTTTGCTTTAAGTTGGGAATCCCAAGGTCGTCGGTGAGCTACAATTCCACAGGCCAAGGCAGAATCATAAACTGACATAGCTAAAAAATTACCTACTCTCAGTCATTCAAATCAAGCTTTGCTGAATTTAATTTTCCTTGTAATTTAACACAATGCAAATTAGAAGCACTAAGGAAGTAGCAGATAGAAGATGTCCCTATTAAACAAATCTTCCAATTAAACAAGCCTAATTTTATTACACGGTTTCCACCTTTCCCATGATTACACAGTCACGACAGAAGATTCCCTACTTATTGCAGATGGAAGCAGTCAAAGGATTGCTCTTAAAATACTAACACTAACTTGAGAAAGATTATCAGACCGTCATATGACAATGCTGCATAATGAAAAGTCACTGTGACTGTATGTACGCAGGACTTTCCAGTAGTTGCTAATTGCCCTCTAGGAGGCAATTAGGTAATCAGACTCATTCACAGCAAGTAATCCTTCCTCAGCCATCGGGCTCCGTTAAATAAACAGCAACTTTTGTCTGAAATCAGTACACAATTGCATATCATGAACTGAGGTCCAACTGACCATGAACCCCCTGAAGCTCAACCACTGATAGATTGTTTGTAAGAACAACTGTGGAACAATAGCAAAGCTACTTCAGTGCATTTCAGGAAGCCATTCTGTAAAGCAACAGACAGAGCCGGCAGTGAGTCAGGGTGCGATGCCAGTTTCTCACTGACACTGACCACAAAACTTACTTGGAGCTGTCGCAGCTGCTGCCAAAACACGTCAGCCCACTGTTCCCTTTGCCATACCGTCACCAAAAGCCTAAGTTCCTTCTGACGACTACCTCACAAAATTAACAAAACCCATGACCCTTGTGCAAGCAACCACTAATTATCACCCTTGGTACAATTATGCTGTCCCTGTGTCGCTGCCAGTCTATACAGCACAAGGCTAATCTAAGAAATCCATGAACGTGACCCTGACTGGGCAAACAGCTTATACGAGAATCAGCACAAAGTTACTGAATTAGCCCCTTGTTCTGTGGGCTGCTCGCATTATTTTATAAATACTTTCCACACTTTTGGAAACCTGGGAGAAGTGTATTTACTGTGCCTCGATCTGCTTTTACACCCTTCCTCAGCTCTCTGCTACTCGCAGCTGCCAGAAGCCACCAGGATGTACACGGAGCCTTTACAAGACCTGTAACGACTGTTCTTACGTTGCATATTCTTCAGCCTCTTAAATATATGGTCACCTTGCCAGAATCACAAAAGAAAGTGCACAGTGAAATTCTGTACATTTTCCCCCATGGGACTAAGGTTTGAGGTTGTCTAGCTGCTGGCTTTTTTGTGTGCAGCACAGAAGTATGCTGTAAAGCTATTTTTAATACAAGAGAATGAGAAAGCTACTGGGTTAGTCTGTTTTCATTAGCATTCCAGATGTAAGGCAGCACCGTCCTGACTCTCAGGAGTCTTAAAACAATTTGTAAGCCCGTATGAAGAAAGAAAAACAACAGTCAAGACAGTAGACTTAAGATGTGTTTTAAGGTTAAAAACGTGTCCTTGTATTATTTTATCTGGAAATTCAAGTGTTACTTTTTCCTTTCATATATCACTTTATCTGAAATGTTTCTACTGGAGAGAAACCAAGACCTTTGTAAATATTACATGTCATCTGCCAACAGGAAAAACTTAAGATCTTGTTATAGTAAATCACACATACCGGTACTAGTGTTCTCGGAAAGGTGACGTAAGCAGGCGCTGTTAACAGTTTAATCACCCAGCAGCAGCTGCTGCTCTGCTGCCAGCAGGAGATAACTGCCCGGGCCCTAACCAGGCTTCGTACTGTGATGCTTACACACGTTTTCAGCCTTATTTTTAACCCTCTTCTACGTTCTGCCCCGTTAAAGTTCTAAAGAAAGTTCGGAAATAACTCCTAACAGTTAAATCTCCCTCCTCCTCCCCAACCAAAACAGAGGCAAAGCTCCAAATACGGTGGCATACCCAGGGGATAAAGAAAGCCACGAGCAAATATTGATTTCCCTTTCAGGGGAATGGGTTCCTAAAGGACACAATGACCTAGAAACCTCATTCAAGTTCTGGCTTGCTCGTCTGAATTAAACGAAGCGAGCCAACCTTCAACAGCAAGTTAGCTGTAACATATTTCTCGTATGTAAATCATTTCCAGTTACACAGTACTTCAGATTTATACGAACGATAAACATATCTTAAATCTAATCTAAAAGATCTATCTTAAACACTGCCAAGCTCACAACAGCTAAAATACAGCACTCATTTTCTGAAGTGTTAATTTCCCTATTTTGACAAATTACACAGCTGAAAAGGAAGTGGCAACCTTAAGAACGCTTCTCTTCTGGCTCCCGCACTAAGAACACTGCTCCCACAGCCACCTTGTCTGAGATAAGCTCTTATTACCCACTTCAGGCAAAGCCCTTTCCCTCCACTATCACCTACAACGCTCACTGCATCTCACACAAGGCCAAGATTTCGCACTGCACAGTGCCCGCTCCCTGCTAAGAGGAAAGTGACGTAGCCAGTTAAAACAGAGATAGGCACGTTTGGCAGTTCACATGATACAGACCTCACAGCTGGCTAATGAAAGGTTTCTATTCAGAATCAACTGCACTTCTAAACACGAAAACGCTGTGTAACCTAAAAACCATCTTTTGTCCAAGAGAAGTCTCCTGCTTGCCAAATATGGTGCTATCACAGAGCAGGGCGACATGCTACTTAGTGGATTAAACAAAGTCACAAATAAAACATGCAGCGATAAGCCATCCCAGTGACCCTGTGTGACGCTTCACCCCCTGCCAGTAAATCCCCTTCATTTCACTAATCTAAATCTGGTCTACCTGAGCTGCTCCATTACCCAGATCACAGCCCTCCGTCACCGGATGTACACTCACAACTTTCAGACAAATGGTTTCAGAGGGAGCCTAAGGCAAAGGAAAGGCAAAGTGGTTTTCCCCACCTTGTCAATGGTTGTACACACTGCATGCCACCACGATACATCAGCGAAGGCCTAGCTTGTAAGTGGAACGTATTCATAACGAAATACGTAGGCCGCTCTGAAAATAACGCTTCATGTATTCCCATGGAAACAAGAGATACAAAGAGCTCTGTAACATTGTTGGATGGAGTACAGAACACTTTTTTTTAACAGTCACCACAAACAAGAGCTTGCATGCTGCGCTCGTACAAATCTGCACCATCAACAACGTGGTTTAAATGTTGGCTAGCTCTGAAGGGCTCAGACTCTGTGATCTTTGACAGTCCCTTCCAAATGAACTCTCCTGTTCTGAAGTCTAGATCAGTATGTGCCAGCATACTCCCCTATTCCCCAAAGCCTAAGAAAGAAATATCTCCAAAAGCAACACACTCAGGTTATTTATAACATGCTTCTGGTAACAACATGACCTATAGAATCATCAGACAATGTCTCCAAAAAAAAAAACCACGTTGCTTTCAGCTTCTACAATGGACAGCAAGAAGTGCAGTAGGCTTATTTTGGACAGAACCTCCGGGCATGAACTTGAAACACGGGACAAAAAGGGAACATTTTGCCATGATAAATAATCAGTGCTAAGTGCAAAACCATCCACATCAGCTCCAACTCTGTTCCTTGTAAAGAATAATACTCTTCACATTCCTCTCTGCCTGGCATATGTTCTACAACAACCGTAAGCCTATGGTTGAAAGATCCAACACAAAGTCTACTAGCTGCCTCCTCAAGAAAACTAAGAGAAATCACTACCTTTTAAGATTCTCCAACAGCAACACGATCTGTTTGGTGACAATGTTTGGATAACCTAAGAAAACAGGCTACACACCATGTTACAAATGAGGACTAAAGAGAAAACTAACTTGTGCCATCCCTCACCTACTCCCACAATGGGGTAGAAAGAAATCCTGACAGTTTTACCTGAGGGGGATTCCCTTCCTGCCTCTGAACCTGCAAATGCAGTAAGAAGATCTCTAAAGGTCTTTACAGTCAACCCAAGACACCGGACTCCTTTGATATGAACTAAAGATGAGATTTAGAAGGAAAGCATTAAGTCTTAGAGTTCCAATAAAGGTATCAATAAAGAATAATAGCTCTGTAAGTTATTTTCCCCTGAACAATGTTTTCTGAGAAATGGTTTCATCTGTCAGGAAATGACTGGCTGTCAAACCAAACCTATTTCAGATTAACTTCCTGTTTCAATACTGCAACATTGCCGAGATATTCCTCTCCCCATTCTAGACCCATACCAGACTGCATGACTACTGTTTTTTTGGCTAGGCAATCACTCTTCAGGGCATTTCTCCAACTAAATTTAAAAAAAAAAAACAAAAACACACTGTAGCTCTTTAGCAAGGAAAATGACACTAACAAAAATATTTCTGAAACAGGAGACAACGTAAAACTCATTCAATTGTAATGGGCAGACAATTAACCTCATACAGCCAACTGCAACCATCTTTTACCCAGAAACATACATGATATACAACTAGTTTTAATGTACACACTCTGTGTACTATAGTTGAAGTGGGGTAAACCAACCCAAAGCATTTTTTCCATAACACAGAACAATCTCTGCATTTCCTCTTACAGACATGCCACCTCAGATTTTAGGCTGGCTTGTTTGCTGTATAGACTAACAGATCATTTTCTCTTGGCTACGGAGAAATAGGACATTTTTATTAAATTATGTCACATGTTTTACAATATATGTAATTAGCATAGGAATAACTGCTATTTCTGAAGGCCTTCAGATATCAGAGATGCAGGTTCTACCCCAGCTGCTTTAAGTTTTAGGTACCAAAACGTTACAATGTCATTTCTCTTTCAGGTCTCTTTTACTCCTAATTCCCACCACCGTCAAACAATTATGAGTCGTATTTGAAAACATACACATGGAATGCAACAGTAGTTAGCTCAAAGATTGGTTTGCTCCATTCTCATAGAGCCTTGCTACTGCCACCCAGTTCTGTGGGCATATCTTGGTAGTTCAGTTCAAACCTTCTTTCTTCCATGCATGCTAAAAACCGAAACATGCTTTCTAAGGCTCACTGTGTTAAACTTCACGTCAACTAGCATGTCACTATTTTAATGTCCTCCTGAGCCCAGGTACTAGCTCAAGACTAGACTTATTTAACTGTCTCTTTGCTGTTATACTGGACCCATTGTCTATGACAGTTGCATCATTTCCTTCTGGATAATGGAGCATTTCAGGGCAGAAATGTCCACTATTGTGAAAGACATATCATGACTAAGGAAATTTTTGATTAAGAAAAAAAAAAAAAAAAAAAGAACAACCACCAACTCACAACCCTACAGGAGATAACTATAAGCCAATCATCAAAGATGTTATTGCAGGTATTTCAGCTGCTACTGAAATAACAGAAGTTTTCTTTATTTTAGAAACACAGAAAAATGACATACTTTAAAGCTATGCTGCCATTCTCTCTGCAGTTGTCTCAAATATACTCAATCCAAAGATGTGAGAAAGGACCAAAAAAAAAAAGTGAGCACAACTTCTGTTACAAAAGCTGAAGATGACAGACACAGGAATAGACTTCGGGTCTCAGGGGTTCAAAACCAATTTCCTGCCTTCTCTTCTTAAAACCTGTCTCCATTTAGGTATGAAACAGAAAGTGAATGAAATGCGATCTGCTTTATCACAGGTAAGAAGCTAATGCTGTGCTCTAACAGGACAGTAAGCCTGAGACATGAGGTCTCATGCTGACCTACATAGGTTAACTAAGGTCTATCAGGGGCACTTAGGTCCTGAGCATGTTCTGCTGGACACACAGCAGATGCTGGTAAGCCTCAACTAACCCGAGTATCATCTTCAGAGCTGCACATTTCTCAGATAGGATGGTGATGGGAAATGCCACACAGACACAGCAAGGAGGGTCTGTGCTGAACTCTCATTTCATGATGGCACAGTATTTAGACTCAGCATTAAGCCAGAGTGGATCCGTTTGGTAGGAATACACCGTGCAAGTCAGTGTTCTGGCAGCTGCAGCGCTGCTATGTGAACAGCATGACTCACTTCGAGACCCTCTGTGTGTAATTTTGAGAAGTGCTATGCACATGCTGTTACCACAACTTTCAATTGGAAACAAGGACTTCAGCACTTCTCCAAAATATACAATAGGTATTCATGTCAAGCTCTCAAACAAAAAGCCATAATACATCAGCAATGCTTCAAAAATACTAGATCCAAAAACAATGGGATTATGAAAGATTTTGCTGCTCTGGGAAACCTTGAACAAAAGGACATGCAAACACTGAAGTCCTCTATACAATATTGAAGTTGAAACAGGCTACATCTGTATTCATATTTTCCCCTAGTTCTTCTGAAAGCAATATACGGTAGCTTTCCCTAGTTATAATTATGCATCATTCACTTTTTGCTCATGTGCCTTTTCATAAGGATTCTTGATTAAAGTTTCTAAAGTAAATGCTGTTGAAAACAAATATTCCACATGCTTCAGTAGCAAACAAACTGGAAAATGTACTGCTGTAAAAACAGAAAAGATACTTACATGGACTAACATCTCTGTATCTGTTTCGATTTCTGTTTTCTGGGTATTTTGCAACTCTATGAGGGTAGTCACTGGATTTATGTCGAATTTCCTTTAAAAGACAAAAAAATAGGGTTTACTTCCAGCCACCGAGCACATTAAGGACGATGTTCTATACAACCTATCACAAGACCTTCAAGCTCACATATTTAATTGCAGTTATTAATACCATTATTAACTTTTAAACCAACTTTTACTACAGCTAATACTATTTTCACTCAGAAAACACATGCCATTCTTGGCCATGCTGCCATCATTTAGACCTTTTTACACTGGGTTAACATATACATAATTTGGTAAGTAACTGACACAGCAGAAATGTAAGAAATGCCTTCCCTCCCCCCTCCCCCCCCTTCCTTATGCCTACAGTTGAACTGAGATTTGCAAGCTATTTCCCAGAAAAAGTACAAGTCTGAAAGAGCTGTATACCTCTAGCTCTTTTACACCAGCTGACAGTGTAAAGGCCACAGAGAAAACTGAACTAGTTAGCTGCAGCCATAACATCATTAACAGCCACAAAATTAATACAGGTCTTTCGAGAATTCACCCTGAACAGCCATCATTAAACATAAGCCTGTAAGAGAGAACAGCTCTAGACTCTCAAATGTCAGCTCGTATCAATACAAAAATCACAGCCTGCTCCTACTCAGGCGTTAACACAAACCCTTTGATAATCTGCATGTGGAAGATATTTAAACACACTCATTTACACAGCATTTTAAAGAAGTACTACTGCTTACATACTGTAAATGGGGAAGGTTTTGTTTGTTTGTTTGTTCCTAAAGCTTCTTGATTCTAATGAGAATGTCTTTTTTCCACAACTTTACCTTCAAACTAAGAAACAGATTAGTAAGTGTGAAAAGACAGATAGCGTGTGTACTGGCAAGCAGCCTGTTTTGGACCAACCAGTGTCTTTATACCCCTGTACTCAGCTGACAGGCAGTGATATAAAATTAAAAAATATTTGGGCTTTCTTTCAGATGAAATTCCTATATGATAGGATTGTATCCTAAAGAGCACTTATCGAACACAACGAAACAGAACTTTGGAAATCTAATGAATGTAAAGAAGCTTCCTTTTTTAATGTCTGCTGCACGCTGTGACTTACATGCAATAATAACCTGCGAAAAACACCAGCTACAATGTGGAGCTGCAAGAGTCAAGCACCAATGCTCTGCAGACCTCCATATAAACCACTCCATCTGTTACACAACCAAATTATGATTTTGCTACAGCAATGTTCTCCTCTAGTTTATATGCCTTACAGCCTTTTGGAGTGTCTCCACACCCAACAAGTAAATAGCGAGCACTCATAGCCAAATTCCCCCAAATGGAGGTCCTTTATTATTATTATCATCGTCATCCTATAACTGGAAGCAATATATTTTGTTTTGAAAAGCATAGGCACTTTCTGTGCTCAGAAATATTCCAAGCTTCTACCACAAGCCCTGGAAAATTCATGGAATTGAAGGGCAAAGACAGATTTTAGCAAAAAGAATTAAGAAAACCCTAACACTCAGCTGGATTTTTTCTTCAGGAAACATATGCCTCTCACAACGAGCAAGTATGCCTCCTATACAACACAGGCATAGCTGAATAACTTCCTAAACAAGAAGTCAGTATATTGGAGCGGGTCCAGAGGAGGGCCATGAAGATGCTCAGAGGGCTGGAGTACCTCTCCTACGGAGAAAGGCTGTGGGAGTTGGGCTTGTCCAGCTTGGAGAAGAGAAGGCTCAAGGGAAACCTCATTGAGGCCTTCCACTATTTAAAGGGACATCATAAACAGGAGGGGACCAACTTTTTCCATGGCCTGACAGTAGCAGGACACGGGGGAATGGCTTTAACATAAAAGATGAGAGTTCGATTAGACGTTTGGAAGAAATGTTCCCCTCAGAGGGCAGTGAGGCACTGGCACAGCTGCCCAGAGAAGCTGTGGTGCCCCATCCCTGGAGGCGCTCAAGGCCAGGTTGGATGGGGCCCTGGGCTGCTGAGCTGCTGGGGGGCAGCCCTGTCCATGGCATGGGGTGGGACTGGGTGGGCTTTGAGGTTCCTTTCAATTCAAACCATTCTGTGATAATTTAACAGAGGGAAAAAAAAAAAAAACAAAAAAAAAAACCTGCTTGAGTTCAGGAAACCTAACTTTGCTTTGCATTGCTTTCCCCCACTTGGGAGAGCAATGCAACGCGCACCCTCGCTCAAGCACTGTCTGTAAGACCACTTTACAGGCGCTGCCCGCAGCGACAGGTCCACACAGCCTCGGCCCGGCGGAGGTCGGCCGTGACACCCGGGTGGGTCGGGGCAGTCCGCCCGCCTCAGCCCAAACCCCGCTCCTCAGCCGCCGCACATGCGCGGGCGCCGCTCACGCGCACGCTGCCGGCCAGCGCGCATGCGCAGCCGCAACGGCCCCATCGCGACGCCTGCGCGCTGCTCCTCCGCACCCCTCCCCGCAAGGGAAGGGAAAAGGAAAAGCTAAGCGACGCCTGGGAGCATGCGCGCCTCCCGCCCGCAGTTTCGCTGCGTGCACCTGAGAGCGAGTCGTGCCCCTACGACTTCCGCTCCGCATAACGGCAACGGGCGCCGGCGGACCGCGGCCCTCTCCCCGCCAGGCGATCGAACCCCTCGTCCGCTCACCAGATAGCGCGCCTGCCAGTCGTTCGTGGCGTCGATCTCCTGGAACTCCCGCTCGATGGCGGCGGACATGGCGGCGGCCGGAGCAGAGCGGCAGAACCGCCGCCCGCCAGCCCAGCTCCCGCGCGCTGCCCGCCCTGCCGCCGCCGCGCGCGCACATACACTCGCGGCGGCTCCCGCGACGACCGGGCGCATGCGTAGCCCCGCCCCGTCCAGCGAGGGCGGCCTAGGCCACGCCCCCGGGGAGCAGAGGAGGAGTAAGCACCTGGGAGATGAGGCGCCGCCCGCAGGTGGCCGCGAGGCCCGGCGGCGCCGCGCGGGGACGAGGCAGGCAGGCAGGCGGCGGCGCTTATTTATGACGTCACCGCGGAAGTCGGCAGTGAGCGGAGACCAAAGCGGGGCCACGGTGGCCCCTCGGCTCCGCCGCCCCCTGGCGGTTACCCCGGCACATCCGTTAGCCCCGCCCCTTCCCTGCGAGCCCCGCCTCTTTGTCGTTTGCCCCGCCCCGCTCCGCCGCCGGCCTACAGCGCGGCTTGAGGAGATTGCCGGGGTCGGTGCGGCCGCGGCGTGGGCGGATTGGGTCTGTGCTGCCTTCCGCGGTGTGCGGGGACGCGGGGTACTGGGCACCGAGTGGGGGGTCAGGCTTTGCAGAATAGGCTCCTGGCACTGCCATCCCAGTGTGGAGTTGGAGGTGTCCCTATGGGATGTAGGGGAGTTGGACCGGGTGACCTTTAAAGGTCCCTTCCGACTCAGAGAATTCTGTGATTCTATGATTTCTAACTTTGAAAGATATTTAGGCAATACCTCCCCTGGGTCTTCGTGAGGGCGAGGCCGGGAGGCCCTCTGGTCAGTCTGTGGGATCATCTGTGCAGTAAGTCATCATGTTTCTGATCAAGGAGTACAAAAGATGAATCTGCCCGTTCTCCATAGCTAATGATTGTTTTTAATTAAAACAAAAAGATGTTTCTTTGAATTCATGTTGCAGCAGACAAAAGGTGTTTGTCACCTCATGAAAGTGTGATCTTCCAGGGGCTGGGTGTAAGAAAATAAGTAGGTAGCTAGAAAACATCTGCCAAGTAGCAGGTCTTAATAAAGAAGCAAGAACATCCGATGCCCTCACTGATGGGAGTCTTCAGTGGACTCGCTCTCTGGATATGAACTGCTCTGTGTTTGCAGTACTTCTTATTAAAGCAAAACGTCCCTTTTCTCCACTCACTGGAGCTGACTCTGCGCAGACATTGCAGAATCACAGAATATCCTGAGTTGGAAGGATAAGGACCATCAAGTCCAACTCCCAGCTCCACACAGCACCACCCAAAAATCAGGCTGTGTGTCTGAGAACGTGGTCCTGAATGCTTCCTGAATACTGGTACTTGGGGCCGTACCTACTGCTCTGGGCAGCCCGTTCCATGCCCACCGCCCTCTGGTGCAGCCCCTGTCCCTGACCCCCAGCTGCCCCTCCCCTCACACAGCTCCATGCCGTTCCCTCGGGCCCTGTCGCTGTCACACAGAGCAGAGCTCAGCGCTGCCCCTCCGCTCCCTGTGAGGAGCTGCAGCCGCCATCAGGCCTCCCCTCAGCTCCTCTGCTCTGCGCTGAGCAAACACAGGGACCTCAGCTGCTCCTCATGCGTTTTCCCCCTCTAGACACTTCATCTTTGTAGCCCTCCTTTTGACACTCTTAATATTTTATGTCCCATGAGTACTGCTGCACCCAAACCTGCACACAGAGCTCGAGGTGGGGATGCAGCAGCACAGTGTAAAGCAGAACA
Organism: Gallus gallus; assembly: GCF_016699485.2. NCBI lineage: Eukaryota > Metazoa > Chordata > Aves > Galliformes > Phasianidae > Gallus > Gallus gallus. Next base: position 96,582,500 of record NC_052533.1, on the reverse strand, counting down.
ACCACTTCTCTCAGCCAGCTGGCAATGCCATACTTGTTGCCATCCATGCCGGCACGAATCCATCCTGCATGGCCACAGCTGAAGGAGGCCCGGGTGCTGCCCTGTCAGTGCAGAGAACAGAGGGTGACACTGCCCACTGAGGTGGTGCTTCCTCTTTGTTCTAGTGCAAAGGCCGGGAAGGCTTGGAGGCCGCTCCCTGCGGAGTATGAGATGTCCTGCCTGTCTCCACAGACAAGCCTACCAGCAGGAGCACTGTGTGTGTATCAGCTGAGCAGGCCACTGAGACATTGGTACATTTTGAGAAGAATACAGGAGACATGTAGTTTTGTTAAGTAAATGTACGTAATATGTATTTTAATCTTCTAACTAGCAGCTGTAGTGCACGTTAGAAGCTTGTATTTGTCTTGAGGAACTACATCCCCAGGTTTCCATTGGGAAAGCAATGTAACTGTATTACTAGGAGGGGGGGATTGTGGAAGCAGTTACGTCTGGAATCTGTAGGCAAATTGGTGCCTGGAGGCAGCTTATGTAAAAATAAATATTTATTAATTGCTGTTTAAATCTGGCTTAGAACAACAGTAATTGGCAAAACATGGTTTTCTGGAGAAATTGCTATTGTTTGCTCGTTGCTTGTTATTTTTTACTGCAGATACTCTGAAAATGTTGTACCAGTTCATTGTTTTTTGGGAAATGAGCCCAGTGTGGGCCCAGGACTACAGTTATATTGGTCTGTGGAGAAAAACCGTATATACAAAAGAAACCACGTACACTCATTAAAAAACTTGATTTACTCGGTTGCCAATAATATACTCCAGCTCCCTACTAGGAGATGAACTGCTATATAAACTCTTAAACACTTGAAATAGCATGAGACATAGGCAAAGCTGGATAACTGAGTTTCTGGAATGCAGTATATTAGTGTTTTCTGTCTGAGCAAGTTGTTATTGTAATGTTTCCTCATTAAAATGGCTGATAATTGGAGAAGCCCCTTACTGTACTGTACTACTGTGGCGGACAGATAATCACCCTAAGGTATATCCAAGGTATATATATATATATATATATGTGGATATATAAAGTATATATCCACAGCATATATACTGATGTCAAAATTGGTTTTCGTGCTCTCCATCATCTGCGTGAAAAGGACCACTGAAGTTAACTCTGAATGTTGTTTATCCAGTGACTCTGGACCAACAATTAAGTTTAGTACCACTTCAGAATGGACTAAGTGCTTGTTCTTTCTCATGCCCACTTGATTTTTTTGGGTCATTCACTGGAAATTATCCAAGTATCACTTATCGGAAATGATCTGTTCTGTGCTGCTTTTCTGAGAACCATTTTGGATATTAGTGGATGAAGAACAAATTCTTCCCTGAGGTGACTTTATTCACAAATGCACTCCATACCAATGTTAGCTGCTAAGAAATAAAGCTATAATGTACTTAAGCTCACCACGATGTGAGAGCAGGAGTACATATAATTCCTGATTTAACTTTTATAGCCCATGGCCCAGAAAATAAAAGGATGCTTTCTACCCTCAAGAAGAGGACAGAATCTGGAAGGGCTGGGCACTCTTTTGGCATCTGCTAGGGAGAACAGAAAGATGAATAAAATGGTCCAATGATCAGAATGAAATGAGTTTCATTGATTCTCTGCATGTACAGTGGAACTTTATTTCAGGCTTTGGAGTACTGTATTCCTTGTTCAAATGAACATTAAAACTCCTTTTACTGAAAATGTTTGCCAGTTTTCCAGCTGTAGTATTGATTTCCTCCACCTACTCTAAGTAGTATTTTGGCATACAGCGAAAGAAAACAATACTTTAAAAATGTGTAGCAAAATACAAATCCTTACAGCAGCAGTAGCAGCAGAATCACAAGGGACCCTAGCAGGTTAGCATTCAGCTAAAGACAACTTAAGGTATCAGTCACAGATCCACAGCAGTGGGATTCCAGTGGCCAATGTCTACTAAAAGATGTTTGTGTAGTAACAGGGATGGAATTAATGGAAGCCGTAGTTATGCTTTGAAGACAAGGATGACACAGCTATGTGTAGAATAAATGATTGCCCTAACACTATGGTTCGTGGCCAAGGAAGAAAGGAAAGGTTAAGGTCTATTTAAGAGCCGTGTTTCCTAGTGCAGAGATTTGTGCCAGTCTGCATGGCACTGGACTCCTATAGTGAAGCTCAAATGACTGTGGAATGCGAAAAGGAAATTGCAGCTGGCAGAAGTGCTGTCACGAGTGAATGGACACTGGTTAGCAGAAAAGGCAGCCAGCCAGGATGTCTGATGGGCAGAGACTTCAGACTGCTGTGGCTTTGTGAAGCAACCCTTCCAGCAACCCAAGCTGGGATGTGCAGTCAGCCACAAAACCTAATGTCTATGAGTCAGCGCACGGGGTGTAGGGTATGGCTACAGGAAGAGGAGAATGGTCAGCTGCCAAGAGAATGATGACTCCAAGTTATTGTTTATCTTGCTTGAAGAAGGGATCTTACTTGCTGGGGCTAGTTTGTATTTGTTAGTTGGTCTTCTGTCCCTCTTTTCAGCCCTAACTACAGTGATATTTATCAGAATCGTAGTTTGCAGGTAACAATGTCTAATGCAGCGAGTGTCCAGAGTAGCTTGATGTCATTCCACCTCAAAAGATCATGAAATTACCATCTGAAACATTTTATCTGATCACTGTTTGTGTTATTTGAGCCTCTCGAAACTGCATTTAAATTTAAAGCGTGGGATTTTTGAAAAGAAGGTGCATAGTCTATCTATAGAAACAGCCTACTGCTGACAGAAAGGTTACATGCTGCAAGTTTACAGAGACTTGAATTGGCTGGAAGGCCACCGGTTTCTCTGGCTTTAAAATGACATCCTCCACAGATTGCATAGGACTGCTACATGCTTTGACCGCTTCTAACCTCACAGTTATTATGCCAAAGCATCACTTTACTTTATAGAGGTTAAAGAGGTGCTTAAACTGCAGTTTTGGGAACAGCATTATGTTGCCCAGCAAGTCTTGAATTCATATTCTTTCCTAATTTTGTAATGAAGTTATCATGATCTTCTAACTTGTCTATAGCACAGATTCGGTACCACAGTGGCTTATTACGGGATTATATATATTTTCATCTGCATTCAAGCTTACGTTCCACATCACAAAATTAAGGGCATTCTCTGAATTATGGCTGAAAAGACTGAGGTTCACAACTCATACCACTGCTATTTGCTAGAATAAGTTCTTCTAAGAAATGATGTTTTGGCAGAAGGTTGTACTGAGAGATACTGGTAAATGTTTCTGTTAGGAATTCGTGTTCTCAATTTTGTGTTCCAGTTTGCCTTTGGGTTTCCCAGCATCTGAACATACCAATTATGCCTAATTTTGTGGGTGTAAAAGTTTCCAAACTGTGTTTCCCTCTATTTTTTTTTTTTAGTAGTTTGAAATAAAGTCATAAAAGTCTTTCTGGCAATGTGATTTGAAATTGTAATCCATTTTGATTTTTTTATGTTATTGCATTAGACAATCCGAAGTGCCAATAACAGGAAAAGGTTTTCTCTTACTGCTACCTGTAATAATTGTTTTTAGTATCTTATCGTTACTGATTTCATAGGAGCTTAAATCCACCATGTGACAATGAGCCTTCAACATAGATTACAATAATTAATTCTGCCTTTCCTGTGCTAGCAGAGATAGGTCTGTGCAAAATCTGTGATGCCTTTGTTCTTAAGTAGGCTTTAATAGATTTGATTTCATACAGTTTCCCGTATAAGCTCGTCCTGCTGAGATAATCAGCAGCCCTGGAGGAGCCGGGTTCCCTGAATCACTGTTTCAATGGCAGGGTTCCCTGTACGTGCAGATAGTTCTGCCTGCTGAAGTGTCAGTTGGTATGTGATACAGAGTAAGATGTCCATACTGGTCGGTGTGTAAAGACACTGAATCTTGTACGGGCTGTGGGATACTATATAAGAATGAGCAGAGCTAGTTTTACCTTGCAAGACAGGATTGTAATAATCATCACATCTCTCTTTTTACCTTAAAACTAAATCAGACAGTAAGACGGAAAATAGATTTGCCTGTAGGGTGGCGAAGACCTGTGACAAAGTTGTTTATTTGTCAGGCAGCGTGACTTCCTAACGAAATCGAACTAGCAGTGCACGTAAAATATGTAGTTCCTCTTTATTTTAATACAGTGTCTTGTGTCTTGAAATGTTCTGGCTAAGTATGTAGTCTTAAAGAAATCTGTTTTGGATAACAAATATCTTGCAGTCTCTCAATGTATGCTGTGTTCTCTTTGGTCCAGGCTCTTAAAACCCATCATTCATCTCTTTATGGCATATAAACTGCTGGAACTGCCAAATCAATTTGTTTGGTTTCTCAACAACAACAACAACAAAAGATGCAATGAGTATAATGTACCAAAAGAGGGGTCCATATCACGGGTTTTCCAATTGGAATGCTGTCAAGGTTTTAGCTTTCTTACTTTATCCAGTGGCACACTTCCAGCAGTTCACATCACGACACGGCTACTGACTGGAATCAATAACCCAGTGTCACACCTGTGCCACGTCTGCTCGGTATCAAAACAGGTGTATGAAATTCTTCATCTCTTTTAAATTTTAGGTTTTCTTCCTACTCTCTTGTTGCATGTGAAGATATAGCTCTAGTCATCAAAAGGCATTCCTTTCTCTTTCATAGACTTGTGCACCATTTCTCAAACAGACCAATCAACTTTCTTTACTCAGATAGTCTCAATACAGTGAAAGGAATTGGTCACAAAGAAAAATGCTTGTTGAGGAGTCCTAACGCAACATTTTTGGTCACCCTTTTATAGGAGAAGTGTCTTAACAGTGTTAGATCACCCAGAATCAGATTCCTCTCAAGATTTAGGAATGAAATAATGCATTTGCTCAAAAATCGCACGTTTGTAGTTATAGAACAATGCTATAAAAAGGTAAAGAAGCAAAGAGTATTATTAAGATTGTATAAGTATTTATATTTATATTCATGTTTAACTCATTTTGGAAGCTCTGTTCACTTGACATTTTCTTTGCCCAAGGTGGATGTTCATTTCTTTTCCAGCCCCCGCTTAAGCACTGAACAGGAAAAGTGGACAACAAGCAAATGATAAGATTACGTGATGCTCTCATTTCTTGATCTTGTACGAAGTGTTAAGGGTAATTCTCATTTAATTTCTAGAGTTTTATCAACTTTAGAAAGTAGGATGATGGAGATAGGTGAGGGAGGTGCCTAGATTAGCCATTGCAGCTAAATCTGCTGTCAAATGTGCATCAGTAGTGTGCAACATTAATGTAGATTTTACACAGTTCTGTCACAGAAAGTGGGATAAATACAGAGTGCCATAGGAAATGAGGTTCCACTGAAATCAGGCAACATGGCTCTGCATGGTTAACTCTTTGAAGTTTACATCTTTTGACATAAGCATATAGCACTGTTGGGGGAAAATGGAAATAATACTTCGTGTTTATTAATCTTTGTAATTCAAGGGACAGCAGGTAGGCAAACCGTGCCCAAAACACTTCTGTTCAGTGATTCGTGTGTGTTTATACTCTGTGCACAATATTTGTTTATATAAATATCCCTGCCTGCCATCCTCCCACAGAGCACTGCAATGTGCTGTGAATTCTAATTTGAGATGTCTCGAGGGCATTCATTAGGCCTGAAAGTTATGCTTAGAACTTGAGGACAGTTTATCAGCCACTCACCATGCATGCACAAACCTTGAAGAATTATATTTCAGCTTCCTCAGAAGCAGATTTTTTTTGTGTCTGAAATGTTGAATGCGTTTTGTCAGTTATGTATGTTAGGCATACACTGTTTTCTCCACAATGTGGCATGTGGGTTACCTTGGGCAGGAAGCAATTACTGGTAATTAGCATCACTCATGTGTCCCTCACTGAAAAAAGTATTCACTGCTCAGCAGTTGTTTTTGAGCCTCCACAATGGAGCTGTGCAGGAATGTAAAAAGTGCCATTATTCCTAAGGCATGATGGGAACAAATGTGTCTCAAAACACTCGAGTGCTCTTTTGAACGTGTTCACATGGTGGATGCTGTCTTAGGTTTGGACTGTGTTTTGACGTGTGTCTGGAGCTTGCAATTTAAATGTCTGTCTCAGCACAAACATCCCTGTAAGGCCAACTAACCAAGTTAATTAGTACAGGCCTGGAGAAAAATAGACTTAAAGATGTGCAGACCTCATTCTTATCTTGCAGTAGTGAAGTTTAGAAACAAATTAATTGAAAATAGGTAAACGTGAACTGTGGTCACACAGTTTATGCGACATTAATTTAAAATCATGTAAATCCTTTTCAGCATCTAATGACTGGCCCCTTGGGTAATCTTCCTTACAGTCATTCCTGTTGGAAATTTCTCCTTGTTGTGGTTCTGATCTAACAGCTACTCTGCACTGTGACATGGTGAATAAAGTGGTCGTGGATGAGTATAGCATCACTGTACAGTTCCTTTTTGAAGGGAACACACTCTTACAGCTGACTGCAAAGCACTGTATTTGTTGGTGAGAATTTGACTGGGGAGGTGATGGGGTGTGAAGCATTAAATGCAGGAAATAAAACACTCAAAGTTTCCAGTGAATGGAAACTTAGTTCTTGCACTCATATGTCATCTAGAAGTTAAAGTATGGTTCACCTGGAATCCTATCTGGGTTTTCATTACGTGTTTTTAATTCAGGTGTTTAAATACTTTGGAAGCAGTGAACTATTACTGTCAGAATAAATTCTTTCTGTTTTGCAGTGAAGGCCAGATGACCACATTTTAAATGAAATAAATTGTGCATAAATGTCTCACCTACAGGCTTAGATAGGTCTGTCTAACTAATTCCTGACTTTGAAGTAAAACTTCTGTTTTTCATCTTCTTTGCTTCTTCTTTGCTTTCTGATCTGTCAGAGAGAGGAGGAGTGTTTAGCAGCCCTCTAGCGAGCCCGTTGGTGCTCTCTCTACGGGGTTCCAAAATGTTGCTGGACAGATCTGTTCAGTTTCCCCTAATGGTGATCTCTCTAGCACACAACTCCAGCGCTGTCCATATAACATTTGCCGATATATATCATCAGGATTCTGTCCCCACATTGTCCCTTAGTTAAATTAACTCCACCTCATCGTGCTCGGAGTCATCTCACACAGATCTAAAAGCTATATAAAATATATGACGTTTATAAATAGGTGATTCTAAAACTACTTATGCACTACCTTTACACCATGTGGAAATTTGAAATCTCGCCAAGAGGCAGAGTCTATTCTACCTAAGAAGAAATGAAGGCATTTTCTAGCAGTTTGAAACCCTTGGTCTTTCACTGCCCTTTCAACTCTGAAGCTGTCTATAAGCACAGGCACTTGCCATGGCTGGGATTCCTGTTAGCGCTGGAACATGTAATAGAATTTGGTCTTCTGATCGTGACTCTGTAAGCACCTACTTTTAGACACATGAAAATAGCCCCAAGGATTATTCTTTTGCTGGAAGTTAAAAGTATGAGGCTGTTCTCAAGATGAACTCACTCTGTGTCTGTTAAGCTCATTGCTGCAGGAATCTATTAACGTCTGTGTATATCTTTATATTTAGGTGGGTGATCTTGTTGGGATTGAGGAATAAGTGTTTTTTCCTTTCAATGCTAATTTCAAAAGCTCTTTGGCTTATTATAGCTAAATAGAATTTTAATGAAGCATGGTTGTTATGCTTAGCAACGGCAAAAGCACCAATCATGTAACAAGAGTAATGAGCTATGAGTTGTCACTGTGGCTCATAGTGCAGTGATGGTTATCAGTCTTGTTGACAGAAGTCTTTCAAACTGCCTTGTACCACTTCTGCTGCGCTAGAAGTTCAGATTGTTACCAGACAAATTTCAGATAGCATATCCTAGTATAAGCCTTTATTACCCTCTTTCCAAAGGGAAAAAAAGATTATTAAAAACATTTATTCATACTGACAGCCAATGCTGACATTTCCATCTGAACTTTAGAATCTTTCTTCTACTTGAATAGAGAACAGCAAGGCCAGCTGAAGGTGCAGGAAATACGGGTGCGGGTTGCCTGTGGATGCAGAAGCACTGGGCAGCAAAGAAGTCCCACTAAAGAGCTGCCAGGCTCTGCTCTTTCTTTCCACTGCCAACGCCTTTTCTTCTGAGGAGAGGAAGACTGCTTGTTTGAGCTGTTCATGCTATATGAACAACTGGTTTCTAGCTCCTGACAGCAAACTCTCTCATCCTGAGTGATTTATACTTCTATTTCTATATGTTATACTGTATTTAAATGTTTTATACTCACTCTCAGAGTGAGTATGTTCCATCAGCACTAGCAAACCTGACCTATCTGACTCAGTCTTTTCTCTGCCCTTTCCCTTTACGGGAGCAGCTGAGCTTTGGAAGAGGTGGAGGAGATGTAAACAGTGTCTAGGCTGCTGCTGGAGGGTTATGAAGTATGGGCAAGGAGAACCTGAATCTGGAGACTGGAGGGTTGGGATCCAGCAAAGGATGGAGAGGGCCACTTAATCCTCCTCCCAGTCAGCCAAAATCCCACCGAGTCCTCTCAGCCTGTCTCTGCAATGAATTGTCCTGCACCTCGCTTTTCTCTCTTTCACACTCTCTCCTTCATGTACCTCCACCTTCCACAACCATGATGCTCTTTTTATACAGACCCTAAATACTCCCTCTATAAAAAGTAAGCAGGCTGCAGATGGAAATGAGGCTAGGCTCATGCGTGGGACAGCGGAGACTCTGAGCTCTTGAGGCAGAGGGGTGCTCAGAGAGAGGGGGATGTATACATGCTGGGGGTCCGCCATCAGGAGGGGAAAATGCAGCATGGTTCAGTGCTGTGAGGCAGCTTTTGCCATGCAAAATGGTGGGGTACGGGCCTTAGGAAAGACAAATTATTTGAGGAGATGGAGAATTAGTGGGATAAGGCCCTTCTCTTTCAGACTTCACCAAATCCTGTTTGACATCCCTTTCCAAGTAATTAAATATTACTGTGGTGCTGTGAAATCTTCTTTTAGCATAGTGAAAGATTCACATTATCCACACAAGTAAAAGCACTAAAGGCTTCCTTGACTTAAAAACAAGCACAACTGCTCATTCTGTAAGCAACAGCTTTAATATTGCTTTCAGAATTACGTTAGGTGTCGTCCACAAAAAATGGTTTGACTGTCAACTTTGTGAGTGATCTTTGTACATTGTCCTACTTCTGCTTTTTCTTTCCATTCACACCAAAACAGATGGGAAAGTCACAGCTGCTAAGTTCAGACTTTCCTGTCTTCTCTGTGAGAACTCTCTGGGCTAGCTATTTTACATTTTTACTCCTACAAGCTCTATTTCTATTTTCCATCCTGACATCACTAGTTTAAAGATAGCTCAGATGTATTTATATGGTCTGAGATCAACCCTCATATCCATCTGTTATGAATCCATTACTACCTTCCTAGCTGTCAGTCATGTTGCATGTCTGGATGCTCTTTCAATTTTCCTTTGCATTTCTTTGCACATTAATCTGACTGAGAATAGTTTAAGCCCGTTGCTTATATAAAATCACTTCAGATTCCCCTTAGCTCACTTGTTTTTGTGCTCCTAAAGCTATATTTGATCATGACTGGGTGACTGTTTTGCTCAAACAGCATTTCTTAGGCTAATCAAGTACTATTTTGGTTACTGTGTCTTCCAGTAAGGTTTTCTTCATTATGTGGTAAAATGTGATTTTTGAAGTTGTCATTTGTCTTTTTCTGGTATCTATGTAAGAATTCTTTTTTTTAGGTAAACATTAAGTTTTAATTTCAGATTGGGACACCCATTTGATTTCCTGTCAAAACAAATAAAATCAGATTGTAAATCAATCTGTGATTGTAGCAGCAACAAAGCAGGATGTCCTATAAAGGACACTCTGCTCACTCTTCCACTTCCTCTAAACACACATAGTTTTACTCTCACCTTATTCATGTGAAGACCTGTGGACTTTACCTACTCCCATATCTGCCCATGTAATCCAAGTTTGCTGCTAATTTCTTTCTGTGATCTGTCAGTCACTTCACTTGACTTACACTCCATAGTAATTAACTCTGGTATTTTCTTCCATGAGAGGAATCTATCTCCCGTCTTTCACATACTGCTGCATTATGGGTGCTTTCTCCTGAAACCTCCATCTTTAGATTTCTAACTTGTAGAACATAGTATTTTACACATGCAAGAACACTTTCTGGCAGTGTGACGAGCATTTGCAAACTCTTTCTGATCATTTAAGCTTTGGAGTCTCAAAGCTAATCAACCTACTTAATGACTGGATTTGCTGGATTTTTTTTTCCCCAAATCTAATTGCTCTATAATACTTGTATTACTGTATCAAATAAAAATACTTGTATTTCCAGAGTGCCTTCATCTGTGGATCTCAAAAGTCTTAATAGATACTGTGGTGACGTGGAGGTCAGCCTCTTCCCCCAGGTAACTAGTGATAGGACAAGAGGTAATGGCATCAAGTTGTGCCAGGGAGATACAGGTTGGATGTTAGGAGAAATTTCTTCTCTGAAAGAGTAGTCAGGTGCTGGGACAGTCTGCCCAGGGAGGTGGTGGTGTTACTGACCCTGGAGGTGTTCAAGAACTGTGTGGATGTGACACTGAGGGACACAGTGCATATGGTGTGATGGGTTGGTGGTTGGACTGGAAGATCTTAGTGGTCTTTTACAACCTTAACGTTTCTATGATCAAATGATTCTATAACAGATCAATTTCTAGTGCAGATAGGACCGAAGCATGTGACAGAGGTAGCCATGAAAGACAGGCTCCTTCTCCTACGTAAATAAGAATGTATATATTTCTACATAAGCATTCTTAATGCATATAGCGTGTGGTTTACTTTCTTATTGGCAGGACTTGGTATCTTTTAAAATCTCCCTCTATAGGCAAAAGTGCTTTTCAATTGAGGAAAGTAATCAAAAGTGAAAAAAGGAGAGCACCACCTGCACTTTCTTTAAATGCAAGGCGGTGTCAATTAGCTGTTGCTTTGAGTATCTCTACCAATGTTAATAGAGTTATACTGAACTTCCAGCTGAAGTTAATGAAGTTATGCAGGTTTATTCAGTCAACTTGAGAACAACGTCATCGTACAGTGTCAAAAGTGAAAAACTAACCTTATTAGAGATATTTTTTCTTTCTTCTCCTATGCTGTGGTTCAGTTTAATTTAATCTACAGATAATAATGAACCCAGGCATTCAAAAATAAGTATCAAGATTGTCCTGATTCAGCATGCCATTCCTCTGTATGTGATCTAGCAAATAATAAAGTGGAAATGCCACTGACTTTTCTGCCTCAGACATCACAATGAATCGAATGTTTTTCTCTACTGCTCAGCTCAAGCTGCAATAGGAAGTACACTGAGGTTAGTGGATAGTTCAGTCCAAATTTATGGTTCAGTAACTGGAAACTGCAAATTTTCTGAGGTTTCTCCAAGTTCAAGTATGCCTCCCATTATCTTGCTACACAGCACAAAGTGTTCTGGTTGCACTCAGTGACTGAGGGTGCTTCTCTCCTGCTGACCACTGCCACTGTACCACTGCTGTGCAGTGTGTTCTGCATTTGTGTGCTGCCACTTCCACCCTCTGGATGCTCTAGGAACAGGGCAGGGAGCTACAGCACTTACCAGCTAGCACTCAGTACTTTGTTTTCAAAATTTGATAGACTTTTCAAGGGACAACGTATTGTCAGGGATTAATCTTGGATTCACTCTTAATTTCACCTAGTTAAGATAAAAAGAAATTGAACTTTTTATTCACAGGATTAAAAGTAGGCAACACGATATCAAGAATTTACATTCAAACTATGTGAGGAAGTAAAACATTTAAACTACATATAACATTCACTTTATTCACACCTGATTTAATATAATATGCTGGATGTCAGGACTTCTGTGGTTCTGTATATCTTACGGTCATGTTACAGAATCAGGGAATTGCAGGGGTTGGAAGGGCCCTCAAGAGATCACCAAGTCCACCCCCCCTGCTAAAGCAGGTACCCTACAGTAGGTCGCACAGGAAGGTGTCCATATGGATCTTGAATCTCCACGGGAGACTCCACAACCTCTCTGGGCAGCCTGTTCAAGTGCTCTGTCACCCTTTCCTTAAAGAAGTTCTTCCACATGTTAGTATGGAACTTCCTATGTTCAAGTTTTAGGCCGTTACTCCTCGCCCTAACTCTGTGCACCAATGAGAAGAGCCTAGCCTCATCCATTTGCCTCCCACCTCCTTTAGATATATATAAACATTGATCAGATCCCCTCTCAGTCTTCTTTTCCCCAGGCTGAACAGTGCCAGGTTACTCAGCCTTTCCTCATACAGGAGATGCTCCGGGCCCTTCATCATCTTTGTGGCCCTCTGCTGAACTCCTTCTAGGAGATCCCTGTCTTTTTTGAACCGTGTAGCCCAGAACTTGACAGAGTAATCTAAATGTGGCCACACCAGGGCAGAGTAGAGGGGGAGGATCACCTCCCTTGACCTGCTGGCCACACACTTTTTGATGCGCTTCAATGATACCGTCGGTCTTCTTGGCCACAAGGGCACACTGATGGCTCATGGCCAACCTGCTGTCCACCAGGACCCCCAGGTCCTTCTCTGCAGAGCTCCTCTCCAGTTGGTAACCCCCTATCCTGTACTGATGCATGCAGTTATTCCTTCCCAGGTGCAAGACTCTACAGTTGCTCTTGCTGAAGCTCACCAGGTTTCTCCTTGCCCAGCTCTCCAGTCTGTCCGGGTCTTACTGAACGGCAGCACAGCCTTCCAATGTGTCAGCCACTCCTCCCAGCTTTGTATCATCAGCAAACATGCAGAGGGTAGACTGTTCTTGATGAATGTTACATCATTGGAAAACCCCTTGTCTGATGTAGCCTGTTACCTTTTAGAACCAATTTATTTTATAGAATTTGAAGTCTTCCTGAGGAGATTTAATCTAATTCCACAAAATGTATTTTACTTACTCTTAACCCAGGAGATGATCTTGCCATTAAAAAAATAATTATTAAACATTGCTTTATTTCCCAGAATATCCAAACGCCTCTTTTTCAGACCGGGCCAGGCTCTCGGTAGTGCCTAGCAGCATGACAAGGGGTAACGGGTACAAACCGGCACAGAGTTTAGAACACAGTCCCACAAGAACATGAGGAAGAGCTTCTTCAGAGTTGAGGATCGCCAGAGCGCCGGCACAGGCTGCCCACAGCGGCTGTGCGGCCTCCTCTGCACACACCCAAGACCCGCCTGCACGCATTGCCGCGACCCGCTCTGCCCGGCCGCACAGCGCCCCCTGCCGGCGGCAGCCACTCACGGCCGGATGGCACTTCGCGGTGCGACAGCAAACGGTCGATTTAAGCCCGCCTTTTACAAAGAGACGAAGGAGGAAACCTTCCCCAGACACAGCCTACCCCCGGCTCAACCCAGGGACCCCCGCCCGACCCTCACCTCAGCCTTCCCAAAAGCACGGAGCCTCGCCTAAGCCCCGCCTCCTGGCGGCGGGCGGGCGTGGCCGAGCACGCGCAGCGGAGGGAGCGTGGCGGCCGGGCGGCGCCGCGATGTTCGTGGCGCGCAGCATCGCGGCGGATCACCGCGACCTCATCCACGATGTCTCTTTCGACTTCCACGGGCGGCGCATGGCCACCTGCTCCAGCGACCAGAGCGTCAAGGTGGGCGCGGCGCCAGGCGGGCCGGGCGGCCGCACGCGGCCTGCGGGCGGCGCGGCCATGGCGGGCAGGGCCTGGGGTCGCGGTGCGGTAGCCCGCACGAGCCCCCGCTGCGGCCCCGGCGTGCCGCGGGGCTGGGTTCGCCTCATGCGGCCCCACGGGCGGCAGCTCCCTCGGCACTCCCGCCCCACCCGGGGACCCCGCTCCCGCGCGGGTAACCACGGGCTGTGCCTCCTTCAGGCCTCATCCGCCGCTGCCCCGCGTGCTCCTCCGTGGCTGCACGGGCAGATCTGCTCCGCGCGGTGCCCACGGGCTGCAGGGGGACGGCCCGCTCCTTTGCGGGCCTCTCCTGGGCTGCGGGGAGCTGCTGCTGCGTGCCTGGAGCTCCTCCTGCCCTCCTTCTGCACTGACCTCGGTGCCTGCAGGGCTGCTCTCTCACATCTCTCAGCCCTCTCTCCCAGCCGCCGTCCCGTGACGTTATTTCCCTTCCTTAAATCTGCTCTCCAAGAGCACAACCAGCATCACTCACGGCTCAGCTCTGGCAGCAGTGGGTCCCTGTTGGAGCAGCTAGAGCTCTGAGCTGACGTGGGCTACAACTGGCCTCTGCTCACAGAAGCTGCCCCACAGCAGCCCAGTACCAGAGCCCTGCCGTGCGAACCCAGTACTCAAGCAAACAGCTTCTTCTCTCTGATCACATGTTAAGAAACAACCAAAACCAACAACGACAGGAAAAAAAGAAAAAGCAGCCCAGCCCCAAGGAGTAAGCCAACAGCCTTTGATCGGACCGAGTATGTAAAACTTGAAGGCTAAAAAGAAAGACACCGAGATTTAGGTAGAACTTAGAAACCACGCCTTTAACAGCATAATGTCGCTTTCCGGTTATAACAGAGTCCTTTATGAGACTCTTAAGAAGTTTTACGGCCACGTTATATCTGATGCAGGGCCCACCCTCAGCAGATGGGCCCTGCGGAACAGCAGCTGCGGAGAAGTTGCAACGTTTCGTGGCTGCTAAGATTCATGGCTTCTCTTACATCAGGGTGATAAACTGAGAGAATGGGAGGTTAACGTTACTTCTGCGTGGTTCATAGATCAATTGAGAAATATTAGAAGCAACAGTAAGGTCTTTTACCCCACTTTGTACCGCTAGATTTGTTTTGTCTGCTGCCTTGCTCTGTCGTGCAGTCACAGTCCACAGTCTCTGTAGATCCCCTCCAATAGAACTGTTCTATTCCACCTGAGGTGATAGCCAGGAGCCACATCAGGGTTTAGGGACCACGTCTGAGCTCGTAGCACGGTGAGGACTGTGGGACTGCTGCAGTAAAACAAAGTGATTTGCTCCCGGGATATAATGTATTGAACATGGCCATAACCTGTTTCCGTGTGAGTAATATGTTTAAAAAATGACAGACTTCACGTGATGGTGGATTTTGCAGGCGTGTGCCCGTTCTCCCTATCTGCAAGAAGAATATTTTCAAGGTTAAGTGTAGTGCAGCACTGTGCCAGGCAGACTTCTCCATATGAAAACATTCAGTAATAGTTTTCTTTTTTAGTGGCTGTGTTTTTTGTGACTCCCTTGTGCTCTTATATCCAAATGATATGATTGTCTTCTGATTTTCCAATAGGTCTGGGACAAAAGTGAAAATGGGGATTGGCACTGCACTGCAAGCTGGAAGGTTTGTATTAATAGCTATTACACAGAGATACTGTTATTTCTCTTTTATTTTTGTAGAGAGATATTTTCACGCAGTGGTAACGTGTGCTTGAGGAGTTGGAAAACGGTACTTTTGCTTTTCATTGAATATTTCCTTGTTTGTATTTTCATGGCTGTGGGGAGAAAAAGGAATAGGCGTGGCTGTTCAACACCGTAACTGACCTCTGTGTTTTTTGCCCATAACCTTTCTGAGAACTATATGTGGAGACTCTGTAGTTCATCAGAGTAATTAACTAGTGCATTCAGCTTCTGACTTATCCTGGAGCTTGTATATAACAGCACCACGGTACAGTAATCTGTATAAAAGGGAGTGCAAGTGAAGCTTTTATATTCCTTTTCTCTAGCAAAAGTGGCATTCAGTGACCCAGTATGAAAGAGGAGTTTGTGGTGCAGAAGGACAAGCTAAGTAACGCTCTACACACGCTCTGGATAAGTACAGGCAAGCTAGAAATGGGCATGGTGATGGCTGAAAACGTAGAACAAGGCTGTATCTCCTGTCAAGACAGAATCTTAGTTGGCAACTATTATTTTGGAACTTAGGGTTTTAGAGCAGTAATGGATAATAGCTAGAAATGCTCTTTATTGCCTGTTAACGGTTAAATAATAGCAGCAAAACTTCAGAGACATCAACAAATTCAGCCCTTGCTTTGAACTGTGTAAAAGAATATAGGCCCCACAGGAACGGTCACGCTGCTTCAGACCGCTTACCTCTGCTTTACGGCAGGAAGTCACGGCAGTGTATGGAATATCCTTCACGCTCACTTGGAGCAGTGTGTTTCTGCGGCCTGTTGCATTCTGTGTTATCTTGCAGACGCACAGCGGCTCTGTGTGGCGTGTGACGTGGGCCCATCCTGAGTTTGGGCAGGTCCTGGCCTCCTGCTCTTTTGATAGAACAGCAGCTGTGTGGGAAGAAATAGTGGGAGAATCCAATGATAAACTCCGAGGGCAGAGTCACTGGGTAAGATTTTAACGTATTAATGACAGTTTTTCCATGTTGCCAGAAGAACAGCTTTGCTGTGCCTCCTTGATTTGTTTGCTTGTTGTGTTGGGCTGAAGCTTTAAACTGTTTGAACTCCAGAATTACACAGAAGACCGAACATCAAGTTGTTGTAAATACCATCTGCTGGACGTTTCTGAGTATGCAACATATTTGCTATTCCTGAAACAGAAAATTTTCTTCTCTAATATAAAGTGTCCTTGACTCTCTTGTGTTTTGTTAATTTGTGGCAATGTTCCAATATAGAAGGAGTACTTTCAAGACATTTGGACAAACAGCTAAATGGCAACATTCAGGCCAGTCAGTGTCACTAATACAGGTATTTTTAGGTGTTCCTTTCCAACTTGTAGACGCAAATCCCATACATGATGGAATTAAAGTTGTAGGTATTTTCTTCTGTATTCATCTGAAACCATCTTGTGCCATTCTTCTTCCTCTTTGAAACAGTAGCTCAGGTTTGGGGAATAAAACCTTTTGCTCAGAAGTAGATTTTCTGGGTAGCATTTCACAGAGAGAATTTCTATATCTAATAGATTTTTTTTTTTTTGCAGATACTCAATCTTATAGATCTTGGTATACTGTTCCATCAGTACTGTATTTTGCCTTTGGTTATCTGCAGTTTTCTACTTTCCACTAAAGCTTTCCAACATTAAAGTGTGTGACTGGGCAGAGTTGGGTTGCTGGGACCTGTGGCACCCAGCAGGGTGTGAAAGCTGGCTTCACGTGCAGGAGGCCGTACTGATCTGTAGTTTTCAAGTCAAACTCATGCTTTGTTGTCAGGAAAAGAGAAAGCTTGAAACAAAAAATATTTACTTCTTTTGTCCTTTTTCACTCTAAATAGTTTTCCTATCAAATGCCCGCTGTATTCTCCCATTCCCTTCTCAGAAGTACTTGTTCAAACACTTCTGTTGGGAAATGATTCACGGTCAACTTCAGTAGCACTGAGATTAGAAAGCAGTGTTGTTAGGGATCGCAGTTGATACCGTCACCAGTACGTATGGAGAGGACCCGTTCAAACTGCCTCTGGCCAATACGTTTGTATTTTATCCTTATGTTCCTTTTTTTTTTCCCTGAAGTTTAATCTAAACAACTTCTGTTACTCTCAGAACTTTGATATCACAGTGTGCGTGTCCCTGCTTGAAACGGCACCAGTGCAGCAATCTGTCCTTTTTCCTATCAAGTCAGTGTATAGAGTTATTCTAGTTCTGGATGGAAGAGAGAAATGATGCTATGAAGTGGTATTGTCAGGCTTTCACTAGCACCTGGGCAAGGGGACAAAAGTCAACAAATTAGGAAATACATTTTTGATGGAGACTTCCAAGGATTTCTGCCTTTCTTTGCAGGTAAAGAGGACCACTCTGGTAGACAGCAGGACATCTGTTACAGATGTGAAGTTTGCTCCCAAGCACATGGGTCTTATGTTAGCAACTTGCTCAGCAGATGGAGTAGTAAGGATTTATGAAGCCCCAGATGTGATGAATCTCAGTCAGTGGTCACTGCAGCATGAAATCTCGTGTAAGCTAAGTTGCAGTTGCATTTCGTGGAATCCTTCAAGGTATGTTAATAAAGCTGAAGATGTTGCTTTATGACTGTGTGAGCAGAAGATCCGAAGAGCTAGTTCTGGAAGTGTTAGTTCAGGGAAGTGTTACAGGATGTCCTTCCTTGTCCTGTGAAGTTATATTCCCAATTTAGTTACAAGTAGTAATTAACAAGCTAAAGAACTGCAGTGTGCTTTTTTAATCCCACAAAACTTAGCAGAGAGTTTCCTAAGGAAAAGTGTTTGTGTAAGGAACAGTGTTCCCACGTCTTTGCTTCAGGAAGTTGTCACAATAAGTAATAATTTGGACAACTCTAACAAGGACATGCACCCTTGGCAGTGCTGGGAGCCATGGGTTTTGCTAACACAAAGTCTAAGGGTTGTATTGTTCCTTTAGTTGAATCTTCAGGGGCTCAGTGATGTATTTAACCTACTTGGACGAAAAGAGATCAGAGGAGTGTGATGGTTGGGTTGTCCCCACCCTGAAGAATACATAAGTAATCTGCCCTAAAGGTTCGGAGTACAGGCTTTATCTCTACATCACCCTAGGAGGTTCTGTTAAAAGTTGATTTGAAAACTAGTACTCATATGTTTGCCTTTTGTAATCGGCTTTGCAAAACCTGAATGAAATCCCCCTAAATCGGTCACTAAGAGTAGTGCACTGGATGCAGATTCTGCAGTATTCCTTAGAGCAAATACTCCACTGCAAATGCTTATATGAATTTAATCCTGACGTCTGGGGGCATGCGTTGTCCTGAACTGAAATTGCCAAATTGTGTTCCTTAATGGTTTATCTTTATTTGTTGTATAAAGTAGACATTCAAGACAGCAGAAGTGAGGTAGTACTGATAAGTATGAATAATACTTTGTATTTCTTTCTAGGTAATCTTTTTGTTTTATTTACAGATATGTGTCTTAAATGTTGGAAGTGGCTTGTGAAATAGTTATTAACAGAGTTTGTATCTTTTTACTTCTAGCTCCAGAGCACATTCTCCAATGATAGCTGTAGGAAGTGATGACAACAGTCCAAATATATTGGCTAAAGTTCAAATTTATGAATACAATGAAAATACCAGGTATGCTAAATAACAATATGTTTGTGGGATCTTAGAATAGCTTGTAATGTCCGGCCTTCTGTTTCATTCCTGTTGTTGTCTCCATTCCACTCTCATGGAGTGGAGAGGGAAATAATAATACTCCTCAATTTTGTCTGTAAGACTTTGGACAGGAGAGACACCTTAGAATGCTAACAGATGTCAAAGGAAATGGCAGATTTTGATCATTTTGTTCTGTCTCAGTGCAGAAATCCCAGTGTACCTGCCGGCATTTTAAAGGGAGAGTTGCTTTTATGCTTCTGCTAGTTTTTGTGCTTAGTTTTGCACAAGGAATCAGTAGGACCAAAGTTGGAAGTTTGAATTATGCTGAACTAGGAACTGTTTAGTTCAAGGTAACAATAAAAATGGTTCTGAGAGCGTATTTATAATGACAAAGTCCTGTGAGTTACTAGCAGTCGGTACCACTTTGGAATTAAGGATTCAGAACCAGAAGATGTGTGCAGAACCACTTTCAATTCAATGACTACAGATTGTGTTTCATTCAGTACGACTGCCATGTGAATGGTGCCAGGGTGTTCTGTGTGCTTATGCCTGACTTCAGACTACGTTCTTTGTGCAGTAACAATACAGAAAATTTGTTGCAACTTACCTTGTGGTAAATAAGGAAATGAAATACATCGCTATACAGCAAGGGAGGCAGGTAGCAGTCTGCTTACAAGCACAAAATATTCAGCAAGTTTCTGGAGTAGAAATTTCTCTTCAGATCTGTGAATGGAGGAATTTTTTTAACTGTTTCTTCTATCTGTTGACATAAATGTTTTTTGTACTGGAATCTTTGCTTTGTTCTGTGATTTAGTGTTACAGTTGGAAAGATTAACGCAGTGGGAGGGCGATACAGGAGTGTAACAGCAAAGGGACCAGCACAGATAGGATGGTATTTCAAAGGAAAAGTAAAGGTGCTCCTCTGTCTCCAAAGATTTTGTAGGAGAGACTCCAGAAGGGAGAGATCTCCAACCAGAGATCCTTCCCCAGTGGCAGTCAGCCCTTAAGTGAGGTCTAAGAGAGGTACAGCCGGGCTGCACCCCTTCCAGTCACACAATTGAATTGCCTCCACCTGTGCTCCCAGGGCTGACCCAGTCCTGTGCTCAATCAGTGGTTCAGGCCATGACTCAACAGTTCCATACATTCAGTGTAATTATATTAGTAGTTAGTGTATCTGATGTATTCACTTTCTGAAGAAATCGGCTTGTAATTATTAGTTAGAATGTAATTGATGTTAAAATAATTATAGCTTTGCATCATCATGTATCCTAACTAACCCCCCTCTTCCCTGTTCTGTTCTGTCTGCTTTACGTAGTTAGCGATCCTGGCGATTTTAGTGGCACTAAAGGTTAATTTCTCATGCCCTACAGGAAATACGCAAAAGCAGAAGCTCTGATGACAGTCACAGATCCCGTGCACGATATTGCGTTTGCCCCAAATCTGGGAAGATCCTTTCACATCTTAGCTGTAGCAACCAAAGATGTACGAATTTTCACACTAAAACCTCTAAGGTGAGCTTGAAAGGTAGACATAAGGAGCATAGCTCGGTATGATGTGGGGCATGCTGTAGAGTCTTTCTTAGTAGTATCTGGGACAGAAAGGATGCAATTCAATTTATTTTAGCAGCCTGATTTTGTAAGATGACAAGATTGTGAGCAAGACGTCAGTTCTGTCTGAATATCTCTTCATACTTTTATTATACAGCTGCTAAGTACATTTCTTGAAGGATATAGTCCTCTTCTTGTCGTCGTGCTCAAGCCAGAACTTCGAGCAGCTGTGTGCAAAACTCTCACTTCTCTCTTTAACAGGAAAGAATTGACTTCATCCGGAGGATTAACAAAGTTTGAAATCCATATCGTGGCGCAGTTTGACAATCACAATTCCCAGGTGTGGCGGGTCAGCTGGAACATCACGGGCACGGTGCTGGCCTCCTCCGGCGATGACGGCTGCGTCAGGCTTTGGAAGGGTAAGAGCTCTGCAGGTCTTCTGCTTGAAGTGCGTCAGCTTTGTGCTACGCTGAATGAATTGGAGGAGGTATTTTTGGATTAAAAGGTTTTTAGATCGGTGGATGATAGGTTTTTACAGTGATATTTCAGAAAAAAAGGAAATAAGGTGCTGGAACATAGGGATGATTTAAGTTTCTGTGAATAGTTGTTACTGTACTATATCTGGTAACCTCAAATTGTTTTTACCAGATCACAGCTATGTAAAATTGTCACTATTTAGAACTAACTTGTACTGAGTTGTTGTCTTTGCCTGCTGCCAAACCCAGAAAAAACTGTATTCTGTTACAACAGTATTCAGGCAATCTGGCTTTTTTTTTTCCCTTGAGCTTTTTTAGAGTTCTGTTTAAATTTCAAGAAGTGACAACAAAACTCAGTGGCAGTTTCCTCACCCATTCTCAGTAGTTTCTCAGTTAGCTTTTTATTAAGGATAAAGCGAGCTCATTCTTACCACTGAACAAAACAGAGGTTTAAGTAATGGATAGACAGAGAATGCCAAGCAGCTAAAGGACCAGATACTCATCTACTCAGAATATGTATGTTGGTGCTGAAGCACAATTCTAATTCATGCCAGATGCCCAGCAGTTGAAATATCATAACTGTACCAAAAGCTGAGTTTCAGAGTCCAAACTAACAGTTTCTATCTGCATACGTTTGCAGCTAATTACATGGACAACTGGAAGTGTACTGGGATACTGAAAGGTAACGGGAGTCCGGTCAACGGTAGTTCCCAGCAGGGAATTTTTAACGCCTCTCTAGGTTCAGCCAATACAAGCCTACAGAATTCACTAAATGGATCATCTGCCAGCAGGTAGGCTAACTGGTAAAGAGGCTGGATCTCAGCAAATACTTTCTCCTCTGAATTTTCTTAATTTCACATAGTTTTCATGTCTTGTATTCTTTTAAAGTATGGTGTCATTTACTACTGCAAGCTATTCTGGCCTTGCTCTGTGTTGGTGTCTGTTATGCTAGTAGTAAGAGGGATTACCTTGTATAAAGAAGCAATGGAAGCAGTGCTTTTCACTTTCGGTCTTCCGCATTCTTAAAAAAAACTTTTCCTGAAGTAGTTTTGAACCAGGAGAAACGTGACCATACTGCTTTGTAACTGCCAGTTAGATGGATGTATAGGAGTTAAGCAAAAATACCAGCAACCAATTCTGCTACATCATCCCAGTCAAAAACAGAACGGAAGGAGGGAAAAACACTTCGTAGCATAGGCCTTCAACAATCGTAGGCTGGTGCTTGTTTATTTTACTTGCATTTTTGCAGGTGTAACATCATTTGAGTAAAAATTTTGGGTTTTCTTAATCTTCCTTATTCAAATGGAATTCTTACTGCTTTCTATGTTATGTTTTCATTCTTTAATAATTGCTACTAAATAGGTAAATTAAACTGCCTTAACCGAAACCAGTTTTTAATTTGTGTACACTAAACTCTAGAAATTACTGGGTCCTGTGTTTGTAAGGTGAAGTGAGTACAGTGCTTTACAGAATGTGTGCTATATAAGAAGGGCTTGGCGCGACCAAATTCCACAGCAGAAACTTCCAGGTTCTTTGGCCACCTTTATTTGTTTTTCCCCAGATGCCTTCATTTCCATCCACGTGCAACTACCAATACAAATATTTTTCTTTTAATTTAAAATGCCCATCTGTAAAGTACTAGGATAGTTTTTGGAGCGTTGCTATTCCCCCTTCTACCACCCCTGAGCAGTCCTGGCAGTTCAGAATGGCAGTTCTGGCTTCCAAATGCCTAGCTCCATTGAAGGGAGAAAGGCATTCGCATTTCCTCACAAGGTAAATGGAGAGCCAAGAGGTGGCTATGGGATAAGCCTCCAAAAAGAAAGGAAGCCAAAATTATATTGGTCATCTGGTTCCAAACGCTGGCATTATTCCCGTCTTGGACATGGGATATCGAAACCTACATAGCTGTAAGTGGTTTGGGCTCCTGCAGGAAGGAGATACAGGCCATTTTGTACCTCTTCAGTACAGGGGGTGGATCCATAATCTCCTTATCTTAAGCCGTGCTGCCAGAAAGACAATCGTACCCCACCCCAGTGGTGGTGGTTCTCTCCCATGTTGGTAGGAAGCCTTCATGAAACTGAAACTTGTACTGTTATTTTAGACTTCCTCCATTGCTCTGTGTTTTGAAAGTTAGATATTGGGATTCACTTTTGGTTACGGAAGTAAGTCTGTGGCTGTGGAATTTAAGAATACGTCCTAGGGTAGGACATATTCATATTAAGGTGCACTTAACGCGATTTCTGTTGTAATCACATTGGCATGAACCGCATAAACATAGTTGCTAACTTTTTTTTTTAGCCATTAACGTTTATAATAAAGATTTATTTACTGACATTTGACTAAATTGGTATGCTACACAATCTACTTTGTCTATAACTACAAACGTGATGTTTTGGCGTTCATATGTTTAAACACATGAAGTAGTTGAGGCGTAGGCGCATCAGGGTCTCTGGAAAACTGTTAAAACACAGTCACCAAAGTGGGTTCTCAGCTAAAATAGTTTTAAAATGGATGATACAGATTGTTGGAAAGGAGCTGGTAGGGTGATATTGTTATGCTGATATAATGATATATGTCTGGATTTGTGATACAATTTCCCTTCTCCATCTGTATTATGTCCTTTTTAACAGAAAGCAGAGCTGATACCAAGCTAACTGGAGTAACTTTGATGTTTTGCTGCTTGTTGCATGCACACAGGAATGGAAAATGAACTCCTTTTTCCCCTCCCCAACGCCGTTTGACCTCTCCCAAGACACCAGCAGCCTGCTAACTACTAAACGCTATTCAAAAAACCTTTTTAAGCCACGTTGTGTACTTTTTTTGTACTAGGCCGCACAGTTTGATACTGTTGAAACTCCTGACAGAAAAATACTAGGAGAGGCTTTTTGTTTAAAAAAAAAAAAAAAGAAAAAATCAAAAGAAAAAAAATCTTCCATCGGAACAGTTTCTTAAAATAACTTGTCAAATTTCTGGAGTAAAAATGAGGATCAACCTTGTCCTTGGTTGGGATGGGAGGAGGGAAGTGACCATTAGAGCAACTTTCATTAAAACTGTTTTGATAACTGCTGTGTTTTACATTTCGTAGTGTTTAACACTTGACTGAGATTCCTTAACATCACAGATTTGTAACTGCTTTGTAATATATGCAACTGTTGGTTTTAAAGGAAGCAGAAAACTGTGCTTTGACAATTGTACAGACGGTAGCTTTTGATAGTTTGGTATTGCTTCGTTTATAACTTCGTATGACTTAAAATATGTGTTCTGTAAGTACTGTCAAGCTTTCTTCACCCTGACTGGGACAGATACCTTTTCTGACGTGTTTGTATGTTCCTGTGGCAATGATTCCACGCGTGACTAAAATTCTGTGCGTACTGTCCGAAATAATGCAAACGTTTGAGCCATATGAAAGTCGAAACCAAAATGCAGCATGTGGTGGATTGTCCGTTATTTCATCAAGTGTACAGCTGTTCTTTTAGGCAAGTCCACAGAACTGTAAACAGTATAGACAACACCTGTAGGTATGTAATGTGGTTATACTAAAACTCATGAGTATTACGGGTAAGTTCTAATAAAAACGGCAGAAAAATGACGTGGTGTGGTGTAATTCTGAGTTCTGGATTCACCAGGAGGCTTCAATTTATCCTGAGTATCTTGCAGAAATGCATAAATACACACAAAGATTGTACTTCGCTGAAAGCAGTTATCCTCTGTAAATGTGAACTATTAAATTTACACTATTGTAAAAGCTATATGATGTTTTTATGTCTATTCTGGAAGTCCCGGGAAGTTCATCTGAATTAGATGCATACGCAGAGAAATGTACTGACATGGTTTTTAATGTACAACCTGTGTCGCAAATGGGGTGTTATTAAAAGCTGTCAGCAGATCACAGGAATCCTGGGAGAGGGAAAGCGTGTTCATAGCTGCGTTACGGAGTTCTCGTCGTTTCCAAAGCAGTTTATTCATTCTGTAAAATGGGTACTCGAATTATTATGACAGTATTCTTTCGATGAGTTTCAGGGGAAAACTTTTTTTCCTTACAGAACAGTTTCCAGATTTGTCTTGTTTTGAATTACAAGCCTTGATTTCTGCTATTATGTTCTATTGGTTTTGGCATGGATATACTAAAGCTTTTTTTTTTTGTTTGTTTTCCAGCATGTCTTTTCTCCCCTTTGGTTCTCCTTGTATTTACTGCCTTTCTCTTTTTTCTTGTTTTTTTTTTTTTTGTTGTTTTGTTTTGTTTTGTTTGTTTTGTTTTTGTTTTGGTGTTTTGTTCCTGTCTTAATTGTTTCAGGTATTTCTTTCCCCCTCTGGATTCCCCACGGGCTGGATCGAGATGGTCCAGTCATGCCCAGCTCCTTCCTCCTCCTCCTCTGATAGAGCACTCTTGCGATGCTGACACTGCCAACCTCCAGTATCCTCACCCTCGCAGACGATGTGTGTCTCGGCCTCTTAATCTATTGCCTGAGAATGAAGGGGTTTAACACGTTACTTTGAATAAATGTTAAAGGGCCTTATACTGATGTTTGTGAATGCTTCCATTTCTGGCTGCTTTTGTGTTCCTTCTCTCCTACAGAAGATTTAAAAAGTGTGGGGTCTTCATGCATGTTTTGCAAAACAAACTGCAATATTTGGAGCAGTTATTTGTGTGCATCAAAGGAACATGTTAATCTGTAGCCTCTCGATTGTGACAACACATGCAAACGTGAACCACGAGCTGCTGACGGAGTAGCCAACTTCAAAGTGCCTGCCCTGTTTTTCTTTTGTTTCTTTTTTTTTCTTTCCTTTTTGGAATCAGTTGATCGTGGTCTTGAATTTTTTCTTTTCTGTATTGCACTGAGAAATGTGAAATGCGTTCTCAAAATGAAACATACCTTCGAGAAGTGCTTGAATATAACTAAAGGATGATGTTGGATCAACTCGTAAAAGAAACAAAACCATTCCTGTGTATACTGCAGCAAAATGCAATGTGGAATGTTGGGTTACTTTAACAGAATTTCCATCTTGCTGTATAAATATTTAAATTTTATAATTGTGGTTGACTAATAAACGTGTTTTAAAAGGTATGTTTGGGTGTTTTTTCTTGCAGTGGTGTGGAGCTGTTCTGTAACCGGTGTGGGATTTTGGATTCAGCTGTCCGTTCTCTTATATTTGGGTCTAAGAAGCCGTGCCCTTCTGGATGTGCAGTTGGGTATTATGTTTTTCTACTGCACACTGTACTCATTGACATTTCTTATGGATGCGTTGGCAGTTCAGAGACTGTTGCAGTTGTCAGATTTCAGTTCCAACAGCCTCAGATTTCCAAGGATTGAGTAGTT
Source organism: Gallus gallus (assembly GCF_016699485.2). Taxonomy (NCBI): domain Eukaryota; kingdom Metazoa; phylum Chordata; class Aves; order Galliformes; family Phasianidae; genus Gallus; species Gallus gallus. The sequence continues at coordinate 96,556,151 of NC_052533.1, read as the reverse complement.
CACTTAGGACACTGAAGAAACAGTTATGACTTAAAAGCCTCCTTTTTGATGGGTCAGCACAGGAATAGCGTGGCTGTGGTTCAGCATGCTGGCAGTGACTCAGCTGGCTGGTGTGAGGCAGCAGGAGGATAAAGCAGGACTGTTACTGCATGGAATTTCTACGGAGTAGCATTACTGTAGGGGGTGACGTTGCGGAGCTGTTTCAGCAGATTGAATGGGGAGGAGGGATAAATGGGCTCTGTGCCACACAAACCTAAAGTATCAGTGTATTTCCTGGCAGCTCTTGCTCTTGATATTACCACATGCTTCAGAATGGGCTTTTGTGACTTTCCAGACTAGATCGCTAGCATCAGGTAACAAGAGGGCAACCTGCATTCTTCAGAAGTTCCTCTGGATTTCACTTGTATTCTAAAAGCTGTATTTACTCATAAAACCTTCACATATTTTGCTCAGATCCTTCGCACTTGTTTCTTGATTGTCTCTGACGAATCTAATTTTCATTTACTAAGAGCTGTAAGAGGTAGCTATACTGTGAAGGAGTGCTTGCTGACAGAGCACGGAGGTAGGGTGCCAAGAGGTTTCAGCCAGCAGGAATATAACTGTGGAAAAAAGAAGAGGTTTAGTAAAAGCCTTTTGACCAAGAGGTTATTTTTTTTTTTCCTTGAAACCATGCTGTACTTTGCATGGGAAACAACAGAAATGTTACGTGATTGAAAATTAATTCAGTTAATTAAGAAATAATTGAGTAGAATTAATTCCTAAAACATGAGAACATTCAGGATATGCAAACAGCAAAATATACTTTTGGAGCTCTAAGCCTTTTGCAGAATTTCTCTTGCCCCTTTAAAAAATCCCATCCTTCAGTACAGCAATTAGTCTGTTCTTTACTGCTTTTCTTATTGTATCAGGGAAAACCAGTGCTCCTTCCTATGTAACCATCAATAAGAATAAGGTTGTGGTGCCTGTATCTTTTTCTGTAGCTAATTCAGGATGGTAACGGGAGCCGCTGTGAAGGCAAGCTGGCTGCAGTGAGCAAATGCTGACAGAAAACACTGACAGAAGAAAATGCCTGCTGGCCTGGGAACCAGGCCTAAGAACCAGAAGCATCCTAAAGAAATGCATCTGAGCTCTTGGAAGACCTCAAGAACTGTAGACATCCTGGAGATACCCTCCATGAGGACAAAATCAAGGAACTGTAACAGCAGCATCCTGAGAAAGTAGGAAGTGGCAGCTGCCATTGGCTGCTTTAGCTGAAAGAGCAGAAGAATAGCCTGGAAAAAGTAAAACTTTTGTCTGCATAGTAAATGTGGCAGACCCTGAGCTGCCTCTGGTGAAAAATAGAAATTAGCAGCATCTGGTTGGCAGTGCCAAGTAAGTGTGTCCTACACCCTCTCGTGTCTTTGTGCTAATGACTTGTTTTCTATCCTAAATGGAGCTTCTCTTTGCTCTCTGGGGACTTTCCATGCACAAGATTTTCCTATGGGACTTCCTGAACAGATTGGATTTTCGTTGGGGATGCCTGACTGACTATAAGCTGGCTCCATGGTCTGTGATGAGAATGGTCTTTGAAGTGAGACTGTTGTGTATTGGCCCCACACTTCGGATTGGCTTGGGGAGTACTGTTGGGACATTTTGTATGTTAATTAACGTGTATATTTGTAGTAACCCATAAGATTTAACAATATCTATGATATATATAGGTTTGCTGTTATTCTCGATGGCTGCTATACTATTATTGTATATGTGCTTAATTTTCTGGTAATAAATTCTAATAGCTTGATAAATTATTAATTCTAAGTATACTTGCTAGAGGTGATTTGTTTATCTGTATAAAGAAAAGAAAGAAAGGAATTAAAGCCTCCTTGTCCTTGTGCATTATGGAATGTCACAAACCTACTGTCAAGACACCCATACACCCACAGGCTGGGTAACCCTTTGGCTCATGGCACCTGGCCACATTATTTTCCCGTGCTGAACATGTATTATTGTTAGATATCCTGATTAATTGCAGTCAGCCTGCTCAGTGATGGGAAAATGATGTTCACATTTCCAGTGCAAATGAATCATGTTTCCACTGGCCTGGCCAAGTACCTTGACTTCAGCAGCTGAACTCTATCTGTTCTGTGGGTGATGCCTTTCAGTTGCCTGCCATTTTGCACAGACGTCTCTCCAAACAAGGATTTTTTCCTTCATGATTTCCAGATCCTCTTTCTCTAATCTATCTTTATTCATCTCATTCTTCCAAGACTCAAGATAATGAACTGTGCTTACATGCAGGACCTGGGACCTGGAGTAGCAGAACCCCCAGGATGGAGACCCTTACCCTGCATGTTTTCTGCACGCTAGCAGCACAATTCAGCCTGAACTTCAGGACAGTAAGTTTTAGGGCTTTGTTGCTTTAATATAGTAGCCTGGAGGCACTTCTTCTATTGTCTGTCATTGTTTTGATTGTTTTGAACTTATCTGGACACAGTATGAAATCCTGCTGCTGTTGTGTGTGTGGTTATCCAGAGCACAAGTCTTAGGGGAGCGGCTGAGGGAACTGAGATTGTTCAGTCTGAAGAAGGCTCAGGAGAGACCTTATCACTCTCTACAGCAACCTGAAGGGAGGTTGTAGTGAGGTGGGTCGGGCTCTTCTCCCAGGTAGCAGTGATAGGACGAGAAGGAATGGACATAAGTTGTGCAAGGGAAGGTTTAGGTTGGATATTAGGAAAAAATTCTGCCCAGAAGGAGTGGTGAGGCAGTGGCATGGGCTGCACAGGGAGGTGGTGTGGAGTCACTGTCCCCGGAGGCGTTGAAGAACCGTGTGGATATGACACTGATTGACATGGTTAGTGGGCACGGTGTGATGGGCTGATGGTTGGAACAGATGGTCTTAGCGGTCTTTTCCAGCCTTGATGATTCTATGAGCCTATTATATGACTCTGTGGTTCTATTTTCAGAAGATTGGAGAACATTTTGGGTACATATATGTACCTTTAAATACAGATTGGCTAGAAAATGCCAAACCATTCAAGTGATTTAACACATGGGAGACTAGTCATCACATATAGGTTTTTCCAGTTCTTTGGTAACCTTAATAACTCCATGGTTTTACAGTCTCATTCTACTGTTTCTGCAATCCCCAAACCAGGGATATAACTGCAGAATAAGTAAGTGCATTGTGAGACCTGGAACAACAGCAGCACTCCCCTGAACTCCCATAGGCATACAGTTGTGTGTGTGGAAAACAGGACCTTCTCACCCTCTGCTTACAAGATAACGTGGCTTTTATGCTTCAAAACTGAAATCAGACCTTCCATGGACTGTATGGGATCTGAGGATCTGCTTACTGCCCAACCTCAATAAAACAAAGCGTCTCACATAGCAACGGTACGGCAGCAGTAGACTCCTATCACAAACATTAGAAGAGCTTTGACGGGCCCTCGCTGTGAGGGCAGCACCGGCCCCTCCCGCCTAACGGCCCCCGCGGGCACCGCCGCGCCGCAATCCCCTCGTCCAATCAGCGCTCCCCGCTCCAACCTTCTACTTTCTGGAGAGCCCCGACCGCCAATCGCCGTCTCTCACTGCCGCTCGCCCCGCCCTCCCCCACCTATTGGCGGACGGCGGGGCGGGGCGAAGCGCGCGCGCGGGCTTCCCGCCAGGGGCAGTGGGGGTGCCGCTCCCGCCGCGCTCCAGGTGAGCTGGGGCAGCTTCTCCGCCCGCCTGGGGGCGCTGTGGTGCGGGGGGCCGGGCCGGGCTGGGCCGGCGCGAGCGGCAGTTTGAAGATTTGGCGGTTGGGCCGCGTCCGGCGCTGGCGCTCCGCTCCTTCCGCCGCCAGCTCCTCGGGAAAGAGGTGGCGGGACGCGGCCCCGCCGCTTCGCTTCGGGGAAAGGGGTCCCGGCCTGCGGGGCGGTGAGCGTGGGGGGGCCGCCGGGTGCGGCTCGGGACGGGTCCGGGCGGTGGGAGTTGGTGCGGAGCGCTGAGGGCGCCGGGCCGGGGCCTCCCGCCTCGAGCTGCGGCCCCACATGATCGCGTCACGGAGTTCGCAGCTCCCCAGGTGGCTGCTGCTGGGGAATGTCGGAGGGCGGTCTCGCTCCAAGCGGCTTTGCGGGCTAAATATAGGCTGGCACCCCGAGCGGCGTGTCGGCGCTGCGGCTGGCGGGGAACGGCTCTTTTTAGGAAGTCGGAGGAGGCGGTAACAAAAGTGCCCGAAAGGTTTGCGGAGAGGGAATTGTGATTCATTCTTAGATGTGTACGTGGTCCGAGCGGCTCAATCGCCGAGCAGCACCGACCGCTGTGTTTAGGCAGCGTTTGTGAAATTGATTACCGTGAGGTAGGTAACTGCATGCTCTTTTACTTCCAGATGCTGCGGGACCGGGGCTGACCGTTCCGAGCAGGGTGTTGCTTTAGGCACACTGCGCAGCGCGATGGAAAGCTTCAGAAACATTGCCGATGAGACCTTCCCCAGCTTCCTGGGCAATTCACTGAATAGCAGTGCCAGCGTCCTTGTGGGAAATGTCACCGTTTCCTCCAACCCCGGCTTACCTGTTGCAGCTTCCACTGTTGCCAAGAACAAAGCAGGCCCTGACAGCAGGTGAGGCCCCCGTTTAATTCTACTTAGTAACTGTACTTAATAATCTTACCGGCTGTCTGGTTTGACCCATTTAGTTTGGAAAGGAAAAGTTATCATCACATATTATTCAGTAGATGATTACACTGCTTGCTAACCAATAGCGTGTGATTGTATTAATAATGAAAAATCTAGGTGAGGTTTGTAACTCATATTGTAGTTAACTTTTCATTCAAGTCATTCTTTAAAAGAATAATTTGGTTTTTAGAATGAAAAGATAACAATACTTGAAGGGAGTGTGCAAACAGGAGGAGGAATGGCTGTTTACAAGGGTGAATAGTGATAGGACAAGGGGGAATGGTTTTAACTGAGACAGGGGAGGTTTAGGTTGGATATTAGGAAGAAGTTTTTCACACAGAGGGTGGTGACACACTGGAACAGGTTGCCCAAGGAGGCTGTGGATGCCCCATCCCTGGAGGCATTCAAGGCCAGGCTGGATGTGGCTCTGGGCAGCCTGGTTTGCTGGTTGATGACCCTGAACATAGTAGGGGGTTGAAACTTGATGATCATTGTGGTTCTTTTCAACCCAGGCCATTGTATGATTGTATGATTCTACGAACAATTGAGCTTAATTTTGTTCTTTACCTTGAGTATACTCTAGCCATTCAGAGAATATATTTAAAAAATGTGGATACTACATTAACCTACCTCAGTCTCTCACATTTTAAAAAGGGTAATGTAAGGGGAGGGCGATGGACACCAGTTAAATTTTAATACAATGTATAATGAATTGTTCAGCAAGGGTTAGTACCAACAGTAACAACTGAAACCTTTGTTTACATTACTGCTTTCCCATTATATGCAGTAAGGTCAGCCTGTTAGGGCCTGTATTCAGAAGTGTGCATTCCAAAAGTGGCAGTAGCCACAGAGAATAAGAATGTGGTCATTCCCTGAGGAGCTTTAGGAGGAGGAGGCTCCGGAAAGACGTTGTTGCTCACTAGTACTTACAACTCCCTGAAAGGAGGTTGTGGTGAGGTGGGGGTTGGCCTCTTCTCCCAGGTAACGGCAATAGGATGAGATGCAATGGCCTGAAGTTGCACCAGGGAAGATTCAGGTTAGATATTAAGAAAAATTTCTGCTCAGAAAGAGTGCTGAGGCAGTGGCACAGGCTGCTCAGGGTGGCGGTGGGGTCACCGTCTCTGGAGGTGTTCAGGAACCACGTGGATGTGGCACTGAGGGACATGGTTAGTGGGCATGGTGGTGTTGATTTGTGATCAGACTGGACGATCTTAATGATCGTCCTTAATGATTCTGTGATCCTATTTTCAGAAGATTGGAGAATATTCTGGGTACAAATACATACCTTCCTATACAGATTGGCTAGAAAACGCAGAACTACTCAAGTAATTCAACACATAGGAGATCAGTGATTGCCAAGAACTGGAAAGAATTGTATTTGATTAAAAAGTAGAGATGCTTATCAGAACAATTGTGTTTTCCCTCCCCTCCCTTACAGGCTTTCTGATATCCAGGCATCTTATTTAGAAGAAGGGAAGCACTCACCTCCATCCCTATCTTCTCACAGTAGCCAGTTGGATCCTGAGCCAATGGGGAGATTTGCCATCAGTTTTCGTGATGACGTGTGAGTGAGGCTGTTAAACTAATTCTTTCCTAAAATGCATATATCAACATAGTACTTAGATTTGCATATGCAATGAGCTACTCATGGAATATGTTTGGGTTTTGAAAATAAAATTGTCAGCCGTAGAAACCAAGCCCAATTGGTTGTTATGTGACCCAATTGGTTGTTATGTGACCCAATTGGGTCTTTGTTAGTAATGTATCCTCCTGCCAAACATCCCATTCTCTGCATTTTAGACTTTTCACATTTAAATAAAGCCAACACGTAATGTAAAAATGTTTCCTTTCACTCGATGTGGAAACTTTAACGTCATATGATTAGCTCAGTAAGCTGATTATGTACGTGGCTATCAGAAGTGAAAAGTAAGTTTTGAGCAGAATTAGTGAAATTCTTTACAGTTCTGTTCAGTAGCAGCTTTTGTAAATCATGTTCTTTATATTTCAGCTCCAATTTAATGTTATGAACAGCCTGCTGGTATTTATGGGCTTAGGAAAATCTTGTTTAGTTTTTGTTTGACTCGCTGTCAGTTGGATCGTGGAATTTTCCCAGCAGGAACCTCTTCCTGTTGGGCTTTCCTCACTTGTTGCAAAAATGCAGAGGAGAAGAAGAAATAGGGGGACAGAACAACAACAGGAAAAAGAAAAGGGGGGGGGGGAGGAGCAGGGGGCAGCTCTAAGTGCTTCCCTGGGACATTTTAGGTTGTGAAACAGCAGCCCTTGTAATCTCAATAATATTCCTCTATTATAAAATGATGGGTGATGTTCTCATCAACAAATTCTACACATACAACCAAATTCCCAGGGATGAAGGTGTGAAAATTCGAGAGCTTCTCAAATCTTTATGTAGAGATGTTGCATGCTGATGGTGATTACATATAATTATACTGTTTTAAATTGAAATAATTCTCTTTCTAGGGAAGTTGCTACACAGAGTAAAGAACCTCAACCTACAGTTGTTAGTCTGAAGGAATCCTATTCAGTGCCTGGAGATCAAGGCCAGAATGTCATTGAGCATTCAAATCGCAGTCAAGATACCTTACTTGAGGTATTACCACTTGAACGATTGGAAGGTATTAAACTTTAAGAAAAATTACATGCTTATTCTCAGTGTAGTTAGCTTATTGTAGAGTAGTTGTGGAGTTTTTAACCTTTTCAGTGTTCTGTGGCATAGTGCAAATGGGATTTGGAAAAGAATCTTTTTATTTTGAACAAATTGGAAGCACAAGAAGTGTGTGATTGAGCAGCAATCCAACTATGTGACAGCGATGTACAAAGTTGTTTCCTACCCCTTCTCTTGCAGTAGGTGCTGTTATTTCTTGAGGTGTGAATGGAACAGTGGAAGCAAAACAGTGTTCTGTAACTTGTTTTAAAAGTACAGTTACTGATGTTAACTATACATGAGGGGGAGGGATTCTAATGTGATTAAATTCTGTTGGCTCCTTCAAATGAGTAGACTTCGTAAATACTTCTAGTCATTACCTTCCTCAAAGCTATCTGCATTTTTGTGAGGTGAGTATTCATAATTCAGTAGACAACACACTGTATTAGGAAGCGCGTGGTTTGTAATATAAACAGACCCTGATAAACCACTGTTCTAATTGAAGCATTGTCTTCAGTCGTTTCTTATTGTGGGTTTGAGGAAGTGACAGTAACTATAGCAACAAGATGCTTTGGAAAACTGGGAGTGCCTTGTTTGGGCTTGATCCTGAGCAGTGCTACTTGGCTATCCAGTTTTAAGTCGTGCTTTATTCAAGGCTTAAGATTGTAGCCTGGAAACTGCTTTTTGTTCCCATCTGTTTCTTAAGAATTACAAACCTTTTCAGCTAACACGTGTAAGTTAGATGTGAACTCTGTCTTGTGGGCCATACGATTTCATTGTGGGAGAATACAGTAGAAAAGTGGAAGTTGCTTACAAATGGTTTTAAAAAAAGATAGTGGCTCAACAGTGAAATGCAACAGTGAAACATAGCACTCATTTCTGCTTCTGTTATGTGCCACTCTCTCCTTTTTCACGGTGCTTAATAGAAATCCTTCAGGCAGTAATTGTCTTGCACACTATTTAAAGTTCTAGCCCTGTTGAAACCTTGCCTTTTTAATTGTTTCCAAGATGCTTTTGATTGTTCTTACATGAACACAGAAACTTTGGTCTTGTTATAACGTGTACATTTTGAGAGACTGTCTTATAGAATGGTTACCACTTATTATGTTCTCATGTTATGCTACTAAAGTACTGATTTTACTATACTCTTTTGTTCCAGATTTACCAACTGGAATATGTTTTCTTCCAGACAGTAAAGATAACAAGGTAAAAACGTTTCTAAGTACAGTCAAATTAAAGGTATCCTAATAATAATCTTGTATGAGGCTTCTCTCTCGGGAAAGGAAATTAAATAGTGTTCACTGTTTAGCTGTGTGTACCTGCAGGCTGTAACAGTGTGCCATGTCTCATTTTGCCTCTGTTTTCCCCATCACATAATCAGCACCACGGGAGCATGACTCCACCTGATCTCTCTGTCATGAAGGCTGTTGTTTATTCCTACCCTGTGCTGTTTTCTCATTCTTCATCCATGGATGAATCTTTTTATCACAGTTGTAGTTCGCCCTAATGAGGAGCCTTGGAGGAACCTTTTTGAATGCTTTTGGAAGTTGAAGTAGACTATCAATCTGGTTTGCAATGCCTCTGTACTTGTTAGTTGCTTTGAGGAATATCAGTTCACATGACTACTTCAGTGTTCCCAACATAAATTGCACCATTTTAAGATCTTAGTCTCATTGCACCTGGATTTTTTTCCTCTCTGTTTCCCACAGCTAGCAAACAGCTGCATCAGGTATTGGCAGGGCTGTGCTTCAGCTGCTTTCTGCTGTTGTAGAGAAGCTGATGCTTATGGGTGCAGGTGGGAATGAGAGCTCATGGCCCTTGTAGAAAACACCTCAGGCTGCAGCCAGATGCTGTCCAGCTGTATGCTTCTTGATGTGTCAGCTGGTATTTACTAAATTCTTTTAGTTTACTTTCATTTGATCTGTGTGTGTGTGTTTTATGGGCCATGGGGGCCTGTGACTTGCAGTGGAATGCTCTCAGTCTGTCATTGAAAAGTAGTGCCTCTCTTTCAAAACATGTCTGCCCCTTTCTGAACTCTGATATTTCCTGGCTGTAAGAGATGAAACAATGTGAGACTAAATCCAAAGTAGATGTTGCACTGCTGTTTTCTTATACAAAATAACAACAGGGGTTTGATTTTTTTTTGGTGTATGATTTCTGAAGGAGCAGTTTTAGCATTATAGAAACCTATTGTGAGTTTCCTACTTTGTACTTTAAGATGAAGGGTTTCATTTTTTTTCCCCGATAAACTCCTTAATGCAGTAGTTCAGTGTTTTGGTTCTGAGATCTTTCAAGTTTGGTGTTATTCAGGTGGTTTTCCCTTTTATGATCTTTGTGTTTCTTGCACGTATCCACTGTGGGAGCAGCAGGCAAAATCCATTGGAGCAAGAATACGTCCTAGGATGTGGAAGAAGGAAGGGGGGAGTTTTAAGCTGTTACTTAAACCTCTTTAATTGTTTATTATTAAAGGGATTTATACAACAGCTGATCATTTACAGGCAGATTTACATATGGCTGTTTCTCACAGGTTACTCCTTCTGAACCTTCAGAAAAACTGGTGGAAACTGAAACCTCAAGTGATCATCTCAGCATTAGCCTTTCCAGTTTTTTGGAAAATGAGAAACTCTCATCTCTTTCAAGCTTAGGAGGAGATTCCACAGGTAAGGGTATTGGCGACTTTATAGCTTTCTCTGGATAGTTGTATGTAGAATTCTGACTCAGCATTGCTACCTACTTGAGGAGAAACGTATTACTTAAGCTAATTCTGTATAAAATACCTGATCAAAAACTTGTGTTAGAAATATTAAAGAAAACCCAATTTATTTTGAGGTGGAAAGACGGGCTCGTTCTGCTCTGACTGTATGAATGTGTCTTGATGTATTAAAGATTATGGAGTTGCTCTGATAGTCTGCCAGGTGATCTATAAAATACCTCTGAAGGGTGAATGGAACGTTTTCTTTTGTTTCAATAGATGATGATATTGATGATGAAGAGTTCTTTGATAACCAACTGGAAGCTTATTTTGAGCAGCTGATACCACCTGACGTGAACAGAGGAGACACTGACATAGGGAAGCTTTCAAAATGCTGTACAGCACTGAAGCTGTCTGAAAATGGCTTGCTTCAAGTAAGTTTAAGGTGGAGTTCCAAACTCAGAATTCCTAATAGCTCTGAAACACAGCAGTGATGTTGAGAATTGTCTGCCAGGGTGGACTAGATATTCTTTCATGACAAACCCAAACACTACCCAACAGATAGCCTTAAGCAAAGGACTTTTGTTTTTTAAAAAAGATTTTTTTTGTAATTGATAGCAAATACAGCTCTAGGCAGGAAACAAAGCACTATGAATGAGGTTCTGACTTTCTTTTCCCTATGCAAGGTTTTCCCTAGGAGAAAAATAAAAAGAAACAGAAGAAGATAAGTAGCATAGCTGTGTTTGTATTTATTATCTTATTGTGCAGAGCTAGCAGCTGATAAATACGCTTGTTACAGAAAATCTTGCTGCTTATGTGTTAAGGCATGGGGGAATTAGGTAAGCAGCTGACTGTCCCAAGAGATGTTGATCCGGAAGGCTTGCAGAAAAGCTCAAGGGTTTTCTGTTACGCTGTTGTCTTTATTTAGGCCTTTGTTCAGATTTTCTACACTCATCTTTGTCGTGTCCTTCTCCTTTCTCCTGATAAGCAGCTCCAGACCTTGTGCAGTCAGTTTTGTTAACCAAGTACTGAGGCTGGGTTACTGCCTGTCCTCTGATAGGATGGGGACTCGTCCTTGGATTAGTAACTAACATAGCATCAGTGGTATTTCCTGAAGATGGGCTTTTTCTTGCTTGACTACTTAAAACTTCATTTCTTAAGCCTTATTATCATAAGCATGCTTTTCAGATAAAATATCTTTTCTATCTCTAAGCTGTAGGATAACAAAAAGGAATAATGGCCTGAGCAGCACCTTATTTAACTCTGTTAGGATATCAATGTGTGATGCTGAATTGCTAGCTTGACCTTTAGAGTAAAGCAACTATGAGGTAGGATGCGAGTCAGCAGTTGCTGCAGTAAGAGCTAGCCTGTGCTTGACAAGTTTAGTCTGTGCTGCAGCTCACTCTAACACTTCAGGGGCTGCTTTTTAGAGTTTTGGATCACGTGTATGTGTGTTTGAACTTGCTGCATCTCTGAGATGTTCTCTTGAATGAATTATGGTGCACCTTCAATAACTTGTTTCCCCTCTCAACTTTTCCCACTGATGGGTTTAGTGTCAGGGATGATGAGGGGTTTGTAGGTGAGCGTTTGGAACCCTCTCAGGTCCAGTAGAGGAAACAGTATTGTTGGTAACCAAGCAGAAGCCTCTATTAATACCACAGTCTTATGAAAGGATGATTTTTACCAGCTTCTGAATGCAGGGAATTCTTAAAGCTGTCTAATATCCATAAAATACTAGTTTCACCTCTTCCTCCCGCTCCCAACAAGCTGGTCAGCTGAACTGCAATGGAGGCCATCTTTATATCTTGCTTGTAGTTCCCAGGAGATGAGTGTATTGTCTTTGTAGGCATTGCTACATTTTATTTTGATGGTTCTATGACAAGAAATGATTTTAATAGTTGTAACTTGTTGCTATTCTTTGCTGTAGTTTGTTTTATCTTCAACGTTGTTCAAAGGACTGTGGAGTTTTCTTTTAAGATGTTGATCATCTTGTTGAAAAGAAGTTGATTTCATTTCTGACAAAGGATTGTTGTGGTTTTTTTTCCTTTTTGTAAATCCTTGAAGTAATGTCTGCTGGCATTAATGCTTATTTCGTTTTGTATGACTCGTTTTTATAAAGAGCTTTTCAATGACCAGCTTGGTATCCAAGGTAGTGATCTTCAAGATTTTATTAAACACACAGTATCGTGGAGGCTATTTTTTCAAGGGAGTAAATGTGTCTCCTAAATAGCTAGTCTGTGTGAGGAGGGTAAGCAGAGAGCAGCAGCTGCCTTGTGGTTTGTCTTAGAACACCATTTCTCTCTTACAGATTGCTTGGTGTCTGTAACCCTGAATGAGAACTCAGTAGTTGCGTGCTTGACCAGCCTAGTGAAGTGTGATTGACTGAATCACGATAGCAAAGATTATAGTTACTCTAAGGATGTGTTTTGTGACAGCTTCATGAATTTCCCACCTGACTTCCAAGTTCCCGGGCTGTGGGAAGTGATCCATTAACCCTTCTGATGGCAGTCTGCACAGGTTGGCAGTTGTTGATGGACAGCTGTATGTGAAGGATAGAAGAGATGATTGTTTTAAGACCGTGTGGCCATGGCGAAGAGTGAGAACAGCAGAGTTGTGTTCTCTGACCTCAGGCTTGATGCGAATAGGCAACATGCTCCTGTTTCACCATGGCTGTAAATGGTGCCTAAAGATTCCGAGTTGGAATTCTCATTCAGTGATAGACCCAGAGGAGAAATAGTACAGCGCCCTTGTTAAAGAAAATATAATAACATAGTAGGAGTAAAAAAAGGAGTAAGAGATGCCTCATCTTGCTCTGTGTGTACTGAAGGTGGATTGTTGGACTGGCATAGCCAGCAGTGTGTATTATTTTTCTCTTCAGCCTTGTGGATGTGGTGGAACTTAACATTTTTATTTTATTTTCTGTTAAAGGAGGACTTGCAAGATCCTGGTACTTACCGGGCTGCGACAGGAGCAGACTCAGGAAATGCTAGTGGTGAAGATTCACAAAACCAAGGGATGACTGGGTGTCCTGTGCAAACAGAAAAACTGCCCAGAGCAATAAGACAACTGGTATGGAGTTATCACTTACATATATGTCGGATAAGGCTAGCATGAAATAAATATGGTTGTGCTTTTGAAGACTTGTTTGGGTTGTTAGCTCAACCTCTTATTCATCTCTTGTAAACAAAGTAATAAGTCTTTGTTTTATGAATATGTTTTTCAGCCATAGTTAACTTTGGCAATTTTGTGCCTAGAACTATTAACACAAGTGATTAACAAACGCAATTTTGACAATTAATCCTTGTTAATTTCTTTTTCCTAAGAATTCCATGACTAGCAGAGATGTGCTGGAATCCTGCAGTGCTGCTGAGTTGCGTTTAGATCCGCTGTATCTTCAGCACACCAGCGGCCATAAAGCTGATGGTGAGGGTGCTCTTTCCAAGCAAGAAGTATGGTCTTCTGAGCATCAGTCTGCTGCTTCTGATGGTGAAGTACGACATCCAGCAGATGAGTTTCTGGAGCACTACACCGATCCTAGAATTCCTCTTAGTGCAGATGCACCTGGCACAGCTGCAGGTTCAGCTGGATGTGAGGTTGGCCTCTCTGATACTTACTTGTCTCCAACTGCAGACAGCTATCAGAATAAAAGTTTAGCTACAACAGACACAGGTACGTTGTTTTAGACTACTAAACTATACTAACTATACTACTGTTGCATGGAAAAAGAAAGAAAATTGTAAGCTGTGCATTTTTAAGTAAAAAAAAATCCACAATTTCTTTGTAAATAAGAAAAATGTAACTTTTATAAAAACAAAAACAATTTATTCAATACTGATAGATATTGCAAACTGCTGCTTCTTTGGCAAAGCTGCTGCAACTTGTAGTTGCAGCTACTTGAACTATGCTAACTTGTTGCTGGCCTTTAGTGAGTGGACTCACGTCAATTCAAGACGTTTTGCCACGTTCCTTTTATTTTAATCATTCATGCATCATTTGTTGTACGTTTCAGGTGATGCACCACATAGCATTGTTTATCAAAACGAAGAAGGCAAGTGGGTGACCGATCTTGCTTATTATACTTCATTTGATGAAGAACAAGATTTACACCTGTCTGAAGATGATAAAATAAATGAGTTCATAACTGGATGTATGTAATCTTTGTCCTTTTTAGGTAGCTGTTGCTATCTGGATGTGTTTAAAAACCGTTTGGATGTGGTGCTCAGGGATATGGTTTAGCAGAGGGTTGTTAGGGTAGTATGGTTAGGTTGTGGTTGGACTTGATGATCTTTAAGGTCTTTTCCAACCTGGGCAATTCCATGATTCTACCATCTGTAGTATAGTGTTAAGGAAACTTTTTCTCCTCCTTTTTAAATTTTTTTCCACTTTAAAAATAAATAGTACCTAGTATTGCAAAGCCTCTAGGCTTTAGATACTACAAATTTATTTGAAAGCTGTTGTTGTCATCAGCATATAACGATAGTAACATTAATTTCAGCTGACAGCTTATTTCCATGCTTCTTACTCTTCCCAGGAAGAGTGGTGCTGAGCAAAATAGCTACCCTGTCTGTCATTTCCAGAAATGTTGGTTAGAATTTTAATTATTGTTATTCTTTTCATCAAGAAGAGGAAGCCATTGTTCTGTATTGCGTGACGGTTATAAGACAAGAAACTGTAAACAAGTTATTATAATAGCAAGTAGATGTGAAAAGAGCTGCTGAATTCTCTGGCTGGTGATTTTTGTGATCTTCTTGGGAATGTCTCAGTGCTGAGTGCTTATGCTTGGTTCTGGTACTGAAAAGTATTGAGCTTACTGAGGGCCATTTACAGGACTCTTCTAACAAATTCGAGGCTTTTTGAACCTTTGTCTACTTAAGTTTTAATTTTCCTTTACCTCTCTCAGGCTGATTTTCATGAGAGTCTGTGTTTGTTGCACAAGATTGGGTAGTATGCATGTAGCACTGTAGACAAATAAATTCCTCAGCACCAAAATGTGTTCTGAACAACTGTCTTACTGTGCAGATCTAAGCATTGTGTGCAACAGAATTTCACCTAGTCTCTTCTTGTTTCTAAAGCTGATGTATGGATGGTATTCTAAAGATGTCTGCTCAAGGCTGCTCTTTCTTTCTGAGAGGATGCTGTGTTTGATGTGTAGAATTGTTTATTATGAACAGAAGGTCGAGCGGGGTTGGTGGGTTGAAATTGTTTGTCAACACTGTGTAGTTTTCTGTTGGAACAAACAAATAAGATTGCGTGCTGGAAAATTCCCTACTTACTGTGTCAGCAGTGCAGAGCTCCTTCATTATTTTTCAAACAGCAGGGTGTCTCAGATACCTGGCTGCATCTCAGACTCATTGCCAAATTATTTAGGATAGTTGTCTACAGTAATTTTTTTTCCAAGGCTCGTTAGCTTTTCCTTTACCTGATGGTTCTTAAAGAAATGATGCTTTCCCCCTGATTGGATTTGGTGTGGATGGCATTTTTTTCTCAGCTGGTTTGCTTGTCTGTGATGTTTGTGAGACTCTTGACAGCTGAGAGATTTTATTTATAGGGACAGAAAGGAAATGTTACATCTGATGCTGCCGAGTGCCATTAATGACACGTCTATCTCTGAACAACGCACGCTGTGTTGTACAGAATAGTGCAGCATCGCTCATTTGACAGTTTAATGCTTCAGGAAGTCCTCATGAGTTGTCTTATATAGAGGATTAAAGAAGAGTTGTTATTGACTTAAAATTCAGCTGGCTGTGACTGCACGTCATTGACAATGCTAGGTTGCCTTTAGGGATTATAGTTGGATTGTTTAATAAAGAGGTGTTCCAATTTTGTCGCCTTCCTCAAAAGCAATGAAATTCCAACTTTCCTTAAGTAATCTTTATAGACAACAACATCTGACCATGTTAATTTGCACAGGTATTTCGTGAACTGATAGAAACCAAACCAATCTATTTCTTTTGCTCAAGTTCAGATAAGCACCTTGATGAGGTTTTGTAAACTGAATGTTGTCTAAGTTTGGAGGCTCCTGTCTACGTAGTATAGGTAGCAGAACCTATAGTAAACCCCGTAATAAATATAATTTGCTTTAGGACAAGGTTGTAAGAGGCCTTCTGTATTGACCTCTAAGGTAGCTAGCCAAATGCTGCTTTTACTGGGGTACCTAAAGATTAGGGAATACTATTTTAAAACCAACTTCACACAAACCTTTCTCGCTATCATGTGAGGAATAACTCCTGGCTTGTCCCAAATTGTCTTGGATGTAGAATTAATCATCTTTGCCTCGAAGTTTAGTTTAATGATGCAGAATAGTAATGACAACACTTCTAATAAATGTCTTCTTTGGTTTAAAGCTGAAGCAGCAGCAATGATTGCACAAGACCAGGAGGAATTTGAGAAAACACATAGACTTCTACAGGTAAGTAACGATCTGAAGACAAACAGTATAACTCCCATTTATTTGCAAATTACAATTTTTGTCTCTACTTTACAGGCAGAAAAAATAGACATTCTAAATGCATCTGAATTAGCGAATTCTTCATGGAAATCTGCTGGTAGCTGCATTTTGCCAAAAATGTCTGATGTTAGTAAAGATGCCAGCTACTTACGTTTGTCTCTGGGAGAGTTCTTTGGTCAGAGGTCTGAAGCTCTTGGTTGTCTTGGTGGAGGCAGTGATGTGAAACGGGTATGTATCTCTGTGTTATAAGAGGCAAGGGAAGGGTAAAAAAAAAAAAAACAAACCAGCTAGAGCTGCTTTTTGTTGTAACTATTTCTGAGAGCTACTTTTTCTATGCTTATTTGCTATGGAAATTGCGTATATGACAAGGATTAATTGTTTTTTCAATTCTCACTTGGTATTTCTGATGTGAAGGGATGGCTAGTGTATAGTTAATTCTTGATCAAAACATAAAGATACATCAGGTTATAGAGAGGGAAGTAGGCCTTGTTACAGACTGCTTGTTGGAGATCTGAGCAAGCAGACCGCAGAGCTGAATGAAACACTACTCAGACAGGGATATTTGAACAGTCTCTGAATGGCTGTTGATAATCGTGCTGTCTAAGCAAATGCCCAGTTCCAGTAAAAGCATAGTCATCAAGACCTCAATAGACTTTTGTCTTTTGTATCTTCTCGCGTGCCGTTTCGTATCAGCTGTTGGCAAACAGTATCTCACCTGTGTTGCAGACAAAAAGAACCTGAGGGTTGCGTATAAGGGGATATGCTTGTGTAATTCAGTTTTGTCCTGGCCTACTGGTAGAGTGAGCATGTTCTGTGCTGCTGCAGAATTGATGAGAGCATATGTACTTTCTTTTGTCTAACTGGTATAAATACACTTGTTTTTTGTTTGTGTTCTTTTATTTTTTGTTATTTAAAAAGCATTGTTTGTATGAGAATTAGACATTTACAAAGCTAGGAGGCGTATGTTATTTCTCAGCCAAATACCAACTGAGGAGACACTGGCTGAAACTACTTTGCATACCCACTGGAACTGTTTATTGATGATTGAATTTACTAATGTTGTATTCTGGGTTCTCTTTTTTTTTCATAGCCATCTTTTGGTTACCATATTACATCTCCAAAGACAAGGCAACCTGTTCCTCTGCTAAGGCAATTTGATGCATCAGTAGGTGACACTACCCAAGAGACCTCACAATTTTCTGAAGTGTTTCCAGGTAATTATAAAGCAGGATGAACCTCAGACAGTGGTTGTAACAGTAATGAGGATTTATTTGTGTATAACTAGTAAAGACTGTGAGAAGTATGTGATAGAGACTGGAGAGACGTATGTGATAGACTCATTCACTTAGTCATTTTCAGGCCTGTGAGTGTGAAGATGGAAGATATTCACACCAAAGAAACACAAACCCTAAAGAGCTCACCCTAAAGAGAGAGAGCATTCTAATAGCAAGTAGTAGCCTGGATTGTCTTGGTCACTTCTGCATTTTCAGATGCTGGGTAAATACCAGAATGGCTTATAATAATCAAAGCCTGTTCAGAGTTTTCCTATTGAAAAAGCTGTATAGTTGTGTTGACAAAAAAAAACAACAACAAAAAACCCAACAAAAACAATGAACCTCAAAAACAGGAAGTTTGATTTATTTTCTATTTAGGTATAGAGGATGTAGGGAAAGAAGTAGCTCAGGTTATAACTGTGTCTGTGTGTATATATACAAGTCTAACTTTTCCTTCCATCTTTTAGAATAAATAATAATACTCCTGGGATATCTGATTGACTTAAAAGAATAGGAAATTGCTCCAAAATTTTATATGTAAAGACCAGAAGATTAATCTTTGCATAACTTGCATATCAACTGAACAAGACATACCTAGGAAATTGATTGAGGATACTTAATCAAAAGATGAATTCATTTTAAAGCATCTTTGCTGTTCTTGTAAGGCAATATCAGTCTTCTGAATCTGTTTGTAGCATCAATGCAGTGGCTTACATACACTTCTACAGTGATGAAAACATCAGTTGGATTTTTATGGGGGGGACATTTCCTTAAAAGCAACTTTACAGCCATTATTTTCCCCATTCTGAGCCCTTCCAAACATTTTTAAAGTGTCCCTAATTAGGTTATTCTGTTGGTTTTGTTTGCTTTAAACCTAGTGTTAGTGTGCTTAAATTCACTCTACAATAGTCTGGATTTTTGTTTAAAAACAAACAATCAATCCCTGGATGTTTCTTGAATCTTGTGACCTTTGTTCAGGTAAAAGCTAGCTGTAATTGCTGCTTTAAATAACAGATAAATACCCTCATGTGCTCTGCAGTTACTTTGTAAATGCTGGAGAAAGTGGCCATGAACTGACTTAAATACCCAATATATTAATAGCAACTGTCATGTGAATTTTTTTTCAGGAGTACTGGCAATCATCTTTATTAACAATGTTTGTATACAATCCTTTTGTAAGGAACTGTAGGTGTAGAAGAAACTGAGAGCTTAGCAACCTGAGAAGGGTGTTAGTTGAAATACTGAAGATATCCAATACTGGTTGCAGTATTTGTATTTGTTCATTCCAACAGTTTTTTCCTGTTGAACACAACAGGAACATTCACATCCCGTGAATGAAGTTGTTCAAACAATATACTTGGAAATGAATTCTTGTTCTTTCTTTCTTCTTTGAAGACTTGGAAGCTCAAGCAAAAGAGCATGCAGATTCTACTATTTGCGAAGGTGCGTGGTGTGATGTGGAGGCTGCAACTGGAATACAAAAAAGCATTGATAGAGAAACTGCTACCAAAAATAAAGCAAAGGTATCTTTTTCATATTTTCTACCAATTGCAAGTATGAACTTGAGCAAAAGTCATTTCTATTGTTATTGTTCCTTTGAGTAAGGCTAAGTTTAGGCTTTAATCTCAACCTACTAATGGCCTTTTTTATGCTGATCACTTGAATCCTAGCAGATGTCTTTTACTTCTTAGACTAGTTTCATTAGATGATGATCCTGTAGATCTGGTTGCACCAGCACTGAATAGAAAGAACAACACCTTTAACCTGCTGACCACTCTCTTCTTGCTGCAGCACAGGTTGCTCTTGGCTTTTTTTTTTCTACAAGGGCATGCTGGTGGCTCATGGTCAACTTGATGACTACCTGGACCTCTGACTTCTTTTCTACCAGGCTGTTCTCCAGCTGGTCAGTCCCTAATTAATACTGGTGCAAGGACTTATTCCTCCCCGGGCCGAAAGGCATTTTTCTTTGAAATTCACAAGACTTCTCTCATCCCATTTCTCCAACCTGCTGAGATCCTTCTGAATGATGCCAGCCAACCTTGTGTATGAACCACACCTTGGCAGAGTTGCTACGAGGCTCTGCTCTGTTCCATTATCCATGTCATTGATAATGAAGTTGAACAGCACATAGATACGTAGGTACTGATATTGGCCCAATGTCATTCCCTGGGATACCCCATTATGGGCCTCAGGCTACTCATAATCTCCTGACAGACTTTGTGCCCTAATGACAGCATGTTACAGCCAGTTTTGAGTCATAATCTACTGTTCTGTAAATCAACAGTCTTTTTATGAGGATACTGTGAGGGCTTGCATGGATATCTATGGGAGGATATAAATACAAGTTCACAAAAAGAAATCTTTATCTACAAGAGAGATGGGAAGAGATTATGATCTGTAGGTGACGTTGTCTAGTTACTCCAGTGCTTTGCTAAGAATAGGCAGTGTGCAAATTCAAGAAGTCATCATACTTCAGAGATGCAGAGAAGCGTGGAATTGGTTTTGTTTCACTTTGTTGAGAGGCAGATGATTGGAAGTTATTTGGGAAGATAATGTGTGTTTGGTCAGTTTCCTCCCTGCTCTGTCTGTGGTTGTCTTTACTTGTATTCCATAAAACCAAATTAAGGCAGATAGAAGAATTTCATGTGTATCAAGTTGCCAGGTTTTAAAGGAACAGAAGCTTCCTAGCAGGCAATCCTTATGGCAAGCAGACTTGGAAAATCAGTGGTTTGCCTGTTGTAGTGTTTCTCTTTGACAACAGATTAAACATGTGGCAACAAGAAATATTAATACAGTATCAGGCATTCCATATCAGGCATAAATTCAAATATAAAATCATTAAAAAAAATCAATTTTCTTAATTTGGTGCTTAACCCGTTTTTCTTTGTTGTAGGATGGAGTTAATGAAGCCAAGTTGGAAGGTGGCTTACCTAATCACTCTGACTCTGTCCTCAGTATCAGCACGATTGCCTCTGCTATTGCTAATGCTTCTTGCAGTGCTGATCCTTCCCAGTTGGCTGCTATGATGATGACACTCTCCAATAACAATAGAAAGAAGTGTTGCCTTCCTGGAATTGCTAAAGAGATGGAAGTTGCAGCTGATGGGGCGTTATCCAGCGATGTGGAAAACAGCACATTTGATATGGAGAAATACCTCAAAAAAACAGATGAGTTTGGACACGGAAGTGAACGTGAGAGTATTGCAAAGCATGAGGCATCTGTGCAGAACAGTATGTCTGGAAGCACGTTACTGGGTAAATTTAGAAATAAAGAAACTCTTGTACAAGACTTTTTAAATGATCGTAATGAGCAGCAACTAACAGAGAAGCAGTTTCTGGATTATTTTAATGCAGAGAATGGTACCCGGAATATCCCTGGCTCACCTGATGCTTCCAAGCACGAAGACAGGACCACAAATAGCGCTAAGTATTCAGAGAAGTTCTCTGATATATTAGATAGTAAACATTTACAGTTGATGAGTGCTACTCTTAAATCTGACATTGTGGATACCCGAACTTCACCCATTAGAAACAAAGCACAGACGTGTGAGACCCCTTTAGCAGCTAAAAGAGAAAAGGCACAGAGACTTCTGTTTGCTCAGCAGGCTGACGATCTCACTAGTAGATGTTGCAGCAGGGAAGATGGAGGAGCAGTGAAAAATACTGTTCCTGAGCCATGTAGTGATTTGGAGAGAAATACAAGAAACGTCATGTCACTCAGCGGTGTAAAAGCTCCCAAACAACCCGGTAAATATGCCTCAGTAAGTCCTACAAAAGCAGTGCCTGTGCAGAAATTGAGCACTGATGAAGAGACGCAAAGCGCAAAGGTGGAGGTGGGAACCAAAGAGAGCAGTGCTGCTGGCAGCGGGAATGGGAAACATGTAACTTTTGAGAAGCTCTCTGCAGCTTCCCAGAATAGTACTGGTAAGTAAATCTAACCAATAATCCACAAAGATAAATGTAACCAGTTGTAGAAAAGGCTTTTCTTGAAAATAGACTTGTTTCCTGTGCTTAAACACTTAGTAAATTCTGTTCATTTATCAGAGCATCAATCCGTTCTCCCCGAGTGTGACTTGCAGCCTTTGGAGGATGAGCAGTATAGCTTCAGACCTTCAACTTCACCGCTGATTCACTCTTCTCCTAGTGATGCTTCAGGAACAGCATTTTCAGGGTAAATTTCTTAGTGCGGGTTATAAGAATTGCTGGAGCTTCATGGGGATCTTTGAGCCATCAGGTTTTAAAGTGAATATTGTTTTTGACTTTGGTTTATAGAATACATCTTTAAGACTGACTTCATTCTTTGTGTAAGCTTGCTGTTAGGATTTAACGTGTGTGGGGGGGAGCAGTCTTAAGCAGTTACTGATTTATTTCCCTTGCTGGTATGATGATAGAGTTGCTGGACAGGGATGTATCTGTTTGCTGCTCAGGATTGTCCAGTAATGCAAGAGTACAGAATACTCAGCCTGTAGCTAGTCAGGTACCATGGATACTTAAACCTTTGTGATGATGGAACTGTTAACTACCGTATTTAGTTTTGATTTATTTTTTATTACTGTTCTAGTTAAGTAATAACAAAGCTTGATATTGTATAAATCCAGTGATGGCCTGGGTTGGTTTTTTTAACTTGAATTAGACAACAAAACTGACCTAATACATGTCACTGCTTGTGGTGGGAGAGAGTAGGTAGAAATATTTGCATTACTTATGAACGCTTTCATATTTTGAAACTGCAACTTTGTCCCCAAGATTTCAGCATTTTGTAGCAATAGAATGGGTAATGGTTTTTTTTTTAATTGAGCTCCAGTAATGAGAGGAGCTGTGTAAATTATAAGATTACTACCAAGTCTCGTGGTTTCAAACATATAGTATGGCCAGTAGCTATTCATTTTCTTGTGGACATGTATTCTGCGTAGCCTGGCATACTTTCCATCTGTTTTTCAGATCTGAAGCTGGTTTTATTTGCACATCACATTCTCCAAAATCATCTTGCAAGGAGAGTACTGTATCTCAGTCAGTTTACTCAAGCCCGAGCATGAGCAGATTAACGTATGTCTCTGAATCTGACAGTACGCTTAAGAATACATCGGTAACGTGTGATCCAGAGACACACTGGGTAAGAAAATCTAAGACTCTAAAAATCTAAGACTCTAATTATGTATTAATTGTTTTTCTTAAACACAATGCTCTGCCCTAGGAACTGTTACATGGTCAAAGTCATTTTTAACAGCCTTAAGGGTTTCAGAATAGCTTAGTGTACACTGTGCTTAGCAAAAAGGTATTGTGCTTCTCCCTCTCTTCTCCCCCAAGTTTCAGAAATTTAAATTCTGAAGTAGATTTTGTTAAATTGCAAACCACAGTCAATGTAAGAGTAAACCATTTGGAGAACTTCTGGAAAAAGGTAGAGTTGATGTATTTTTTTTTCCCATGTTTTTCTGAGTTGCTTCTTGAGTCATTCTGTTCTTGGAATGCAGTGCAGCATTCTAGCAGCAGTTAGCAGGCTCTTTATCTGCCTTTTTCACCCCTGAGGCTCCCTTTCTGCTCTGTTTCAAATTCTGGGAAGAGTACTTCTCTTCCCCTACAACCTAAGAAATGTTTATCAATGCATATTTTAGCCTTAGCTTCTACTAAATGATTTCAGGACTGAAAATACCACTTATCTACCTCTGATAATCGTTCTTGCTGTTCTTACTGCTTTAGTAAAGAGTGTACTCTTAGAGTGGAACTTGGATTCAGACTTGCAGTCTTACGCTGACTAAGATAGTTAATATTCTCTTATCTCAGTCCATGGGTTCCTTGGAGTCTGAGATCTTTGTTATGCCTCCCCCCTCCAAAATGTGTGAGCGTGTGGATGGAACTTGAAAACGAACAGAAGTTGAAAACCTCTTAGATTACAAAAATAAGTGATACCATTTAAACTTCCACTGAGATAGATGCGACATCTTTATTACTTGTGGATTTCTCTAATGGTTACTAGAAATGTTCACTGCTAGGTGTATTCTTCATTTGTAGGTATGGGAAAAACACTAAAAATTATGGGTCCGTGGGAAGACTTTGATAAGTGAAGCGAGGGGGGGAAAAGAAAGATATAATTGTTGCAGAAGAAATCCCCACCAGCAGACCAATGGCCAGGCAGTCTCCAAAAAACAGTTACTCTGGAAAAAATATGCCACAATTTTATTTGAGTGTATGGAATATTTCTTTTGGTCTGCTGTCCTGACCATTTCCCTCCCAACTTCTTGGGACACCCCAAGACAGCCTGCCTTACTGCTGTGGTGAAGTGAGAAACAAAGGCGGCCTTGACTCTGCCCACATTGCTCAGCAGTGTTGGAAACATCAATACGTTATCAACGCTGTTTTCATTACAAATCCAAAACATAGCATCACGGGGCTGCTGTGAAGAAAACTGACTTCATATCAAGCAGATACCGTACACCTAGTTACATGTGACTTCAGGTAGCAAACAGGCTGAAGCAACAGGCTTTGTTAAAGAGCCACAGATGTCTGAAGTCTTGTTTTTGTAGCAAGACTTGACAAACTTGAGTACTTAACAGTAATGGATGGCAGTACCACTATTAGGGTATCTGTTTTGTATCTTATCTGTTTTATGAATCCTGTTTGCTTTTCTAGAATGTGTGATATTTGTAATAATTATATTTGCTTACTAGGATGAAAATGCAAGCGAACTAAGTACGACAATAATTCGAGCCAGCCCAACTCCTTCACAGGAGCAAACAAACAAGAACTTAGAAGACTACCTGTGCCAAAGAAACCGCAAAGGAATACAGTTCAGTGTTGATCAGAAATCAGAAGAAAATGAACTTTTGCATCCTGAAAGAAAGCTTGAAGGACAAGGTCAAGAACTGACCAAGGAGGATCTTCCAAAGAATGAAAAGCAGCTTACCTCTGCTGCCTCAAGAGTAGCAGCAACTCTTAAAGAGTTAGACCCTCTTATATCAGCTCTTGCAAGTAAATTCTGCGTCTTTCAGCCACTTCCTGTTAACGTTGGTGCACAAGAAGTATGGCAGGATCACACAAATAAAGCACAGGGCCAGGGATTGCCATCCTTAAATACGTTGCCTGTATATCCTGGATTAAGAACTTGTATTCCTATAAATCAAAACGCTCCTGGTGAACAGTATATTCCTGTTTCAAACTTTAAATCCCATGTCGCTACCTCTGAAAGTCAAACAGTTTCTTCTGTTCCCACGTTACTTCCAGGCCATTCCGTGGCAGCAGCTCAATTTGCACAGCAGCATCTAGAAAACATACCATCTACTGGAAACAAAATTTTGCCTCAGTTTCATGGCTGCAGCTCCGCAGGTTTTAGTGTACCACCATCCGGGCTTCCTTACTCCGGCATCTCAGCAGGACGTGTGGAAAATCCAGTTCCCGTAGGAATCCCTTTGGGTTCAAATATTGGTCCTGGTTCTTTGGGTACAGCTGCACTTTGTCATCCACATCCTACTTCCTGGAACAAGAATATCTTAAATACAAGATCATATAGTGCACAACCTCTTGGGACTAGTAGAAAGGAGTGGGACTTCTTGATGTCAACTGGTGTTGGTAAGGCTTTTTAAAAGTGTGCTTTAAATATAGCTGTGGTCAGGAATAGCTAAAATTATTATAAAAGAATAAATAAAATTAGGAGTATGTCTGACCACAGCTATTCTTTACTCAAGCTGATATTTGAGAAAAATAATATTACTAATTCTCTTTGATTAATGGTATCTTCTAAATTTAGTATTTGGAAGACTACAAGAATAGACACTATAAAAATGTACTTTTTGTAATCAAGGAAACTAGATTTCAGCATTCAGTGTTCTTGTGTGGAAAGGATCTGTTGCTCTCTTTGTCACGAGGGAGAGAAATCCTAGCTGCAGTTTGTGCTAGGCAAGGCAAGTCACCTCCTGGTAGTTCAGCTGTATTTTAGCCGAAAAGCAGAAGGTGTTTCTGTCACTATGGTGGGCAGACATTAACAGCCAGTTAAGCCACAAAATCCCAGGACTGGGGGGCTGAAGCTGCTTTCTGCTTTTTCTACTCAAATATATCCTTGAGGCAAGAAAGCATTTCTCAGACAAGTTGACAAACTTGAAGTGGGGACAGCCTGAGTAATGCTTTATTCAGGGTACTTGGAACTAACAGTAGCATGCTTCCTTCCTAAGGACATGTAAAAGTACCAGAAGAGCTGAAGTTCCCTAATGCCTGCTGTGTGGGAATTGCATCACAGACAGCTCTTAGCATTTTTAATCCAACTGAGCGGTGGCTGCAGGTCAGCATTGGAATACTCAGCATATCAGTCAATGGGGAAAAGGTAAGTATTTTTCAGTACACTTAGAAGCATAAAGCTGTAACCTTATCAAATGTCTTACTGTGAAATAATAGCTTTCTTTAGAGAGTTGTAAGTTCTTCCCAGTTCATAGTTAATAGACACAAAAGCAGTGATACCTCTCTTGGGCAGGCCTCCTGATTTATTCCAGTGAGTAGGAATAGTATAGGTATCTCTTGATGGGATTGACTTGAAAATTTATTTTACATGCATACGTTCTGGTAGGTTTGAGGTCACTGCTTATTAATTCCTTCCTTTCAAATATAGTAAACACTACAATTCCCATGTTAATCTGTTATTAGATGCTGGACAGAAACCCCAGCAACTTTCAGGCTGACTTACCTAACTTTAAATTTAAAGCAAATGCCTACAGTTGAGTCAGATGGAAGTTGGACGTAAAGATGGTGATGTGATAAATGTGGTATTTTGAATGGAGCTGTCCTCTAACAAAAAGCTGATTGAAGTTGATGTGCATATTGCTTTTCAGGTGGATCTTGCGAAGTATCAGTGTCTCGTGTTCAAGAACAAAACGATTGTAGGACCCCATTCTACTGATGACCTGAAAATACTTTTCTTACCTTGTCGTTCGGGGGTCTTCCAGTGTATTCTCAGTGTCTCATCCTGGCAGGTTTCTGCAGATGCTGAGACAGTTGTTCAGGCCGAAGCTTTGGCAAGTAGGGTAGTTCTGACAGCAGTTGCTGAAAATCCTCATTTAGAAGTAAGTAGCTACTTAAGTGTCGTTGGGTTTTTGTTTTTGTTTTTTTTTTAATTATTCATAGAACTCCAATTAATGATAGTGAAAAAGAGTGGGAATAAAGGCTGCTCCTCATAGGAACCTGGAGTTTCTTATGTTTGGAATGAGTAGAGAATGTAAAAGTATATATATTGAGGGCTTATAACTGAGGAAGTCTTAATTGTGGAAGAGCACATAGCTGGACATGAGAAATTATTAAGCAACTGTCTGAAAATAATAAATTTCTGACTATTAAAAAACTCATCCGTTCTTTTAACATGTAATGCTTTCTCAAGATTCAGCTATTTTGGATATCATCGAGCATTAAAATATAGCAAAAAGCATTTCTTTCCATTTTACAATTACATGGCATAGGTTTTGCCTTGTTTATTTATTCCTTTGAGCTCATTTGTTGTTGTAGAGAGGATTTCCGTTCAGACTAATTCATAATTAAAAGTGGATGTATGGAATACTTCCTTTGTCTTTAGCTGGGTATATGCACCTTTGATATCAAAGCAAATGTTGTGTAGCTACTACGTACCCCTGGTAGGTGTGTATTGTATATGTGGGTATGGCATTACAGGAGTAGCGCTTCCTGCTGCTTTTGTATTCTAGTGCATTTTTGAGGTTTTCTTTCCTTAAGAGTTCTGCTTTGTCTTAAAACCAGGTGGAAACAGGAAAACAAGATTATCTGGATTTCGGTGACTTGACTTCTGGCAGTTGGAAGGCTCTTCCGTTAAAAATTATCAACAAAACCCATGCTTTTGTGCCAATTAGACTTATCATTAATGCAGTAAGTACAGTAGAATCCCTGTATGTGAAAGCTAATTTGTGATACTGAGTTTTAATACTGAAACACTACTATTTGCTAAAATATACCCTTGATGCTGGATGTAAAACTCCCAAGAAGTGTCTCAGGTTAGTCAGGAAGTACAAATTTTTACTGGCTGATCTGATTCAGCTGTAATGGTAGCAACAAAAGTGCTTGTGGGACAATTGCACCTTGTCTCGTTCTTCATTTTAGTCAGCCCAGCTGCAGTCTGCTGTCCCTGTGTTGCCTGATTTGAGACAGTAAGGCAGCAGACAGCAGAAGGGTTTATGATGCCTAAACCTTCCCTCTGAGAAGGCAAAGATGGATTGCGCTGTTCCTGTGTAATGTGTGCTGTTCTAATAGCTGACTATTGGAACAAGCAGCCTTGCTTCATAGGAAGTTTAACAAGTTCTGTCTTCCTTTGGAGGAAGAGCAGATCTCCATCTGATTTGTCTCCCTCTAGGCAGTAATATCCTCTCTTACTTGCTAAATTATGCTCCTACTTGCATCTCTGTGGCAATGCAGATTTTGGGTTAGTGTCCAGGCTTGCTGCTGTCTGTGCTGTGGGAAGAGCTGTTTTCCTCTTTTTCCTCTTATGTGGGGACAGGAGAGAAAGGACTGGCTTTGTGTTAAGGCTGTGGGTCGTCATCTCAGTTACCAGTAAGGTTTAGTCCTGCACAGCCCAACTGGATTAAGCCTTCCACTAACCACTTCCAGCTCATTTCCTTCTATTACAGAGAATTTCTAATGACTTTTAGAGGGTTTTCTGGACTATGACATACCACCTGAAACTACAGGCCAATTTTTGATTTCCAGACTAAATTGCTTAGAGAGAGCCTTGCATGTGTCAGCTCTGTCAGTTTTGTGGCAATAAGTATTTTAATACTTTAAAAATCTCTATTTTGTGGACAGAATGCAGTAGCTTGGCGTTGCTTCACGTTTTCCAAGGAACCAGTTAATTCCTCTAATGGGCAATCGCTCCAAATGGATGCAGTTTCTCAGGTAGCAGCTCCATCCGTTGTAAATCACGTGATCCATGCAAGCTATGATGGACAAGTGAGTAGTTGGAGTTTACTGATTCTTACTGTTACTTACTGTCTGAAATGAGTTCTGCTTATCTGAATTCACAGTAATATTTTTTGCGATCTACCTATTGGAGTACTGTTGTTTTATTGCTACAAGCTTTATTTTTTCTCTAGTAATTCCATTCACTCCATGAGATGAGTCAACCAATTTCTTTTTCAGGATCCTGAAGTTCTAACAGTTTGGGTTCTGTTCCATGCACCTAGGAAGCAAATTTCTTGTTCAGGTATAGCAATTTGATTTTCATTTTAATTAATGTATATATGCGTTAGAATTTTAGGAACAGGCTGCAGATTTTAACTGAAACATTCAGTCTTTGTCTTATATGTCCTTATGTTTCAGTTACTCCTTGTTCAGTTTTAGCTCCTGAAGGAGAAGGCCTGCTTCTGTGTCTTAACCTTTTAGATGCCACAGTATCAGACTGTACAAAGTGTTTGCTTATTGCAGAGTATGTGGAATGTGTGAATGTGCTCTACTCCTTTTGCTGAGGGAATTAAATAATTGCCTAGGAAAATATTGATTGCAGAACAGATAAGAAATTTGAAAAACAAATCTGTGGGGTTTTTTCTGACTTCCTGAGGGAAATAGAATCCAAATTAGTTGATGTACTATGTTGTTTTCTTTATGTATGTTTTAGAGACCGTTTCATGCACTTTTGACAGAAAGGTAATAAATAAAATCATAAGTATGGTCCTGTGAGGCTTGATTTGTATGTGTGTGTATGGCTACTAGCAGGCTTGCTTGGTTTCTTCATTCATGGAATTGTCCCTAGATACCATGGGTCCAGCAGAGGAATTCTTGGCAAGAGTTGATGTAGAAGTGGATAGCCCAGGACCTAGTAGTGTGATTGAAAGTATTCCTCTCCGAGCAAGAGCTGGAACAGCCAGGATTCATGCTCCAAAGGACTTACAGGTTTGCATGTATTTACAAAGTATGTTTTAAGAACAGTTTGCCTCTCCAAGCCTACTTGTGGTAACATGTTTGTTTTTAGAATATATATGTGTGCATGCATATATTTACACTTATTTTCTTTTTCCAGACAATACATCTGTCTGCTAGTGTGGGTTCAACAGTCAAACAACAACTGCCACTGAAAAATGCTGGAAACATTGGTGTAAATTTGAAACTTAAGGTAGGCTGGCTTTTCCATCTTGAAATCATGTTTTGTGCTGTTAACATATTTGGAAAAAAACAAACTAGGGTTAAGCTATGGGATCCTCACTTAATTGTGGCTTGACAGAAAAGGTTTCAAGTTTACGTAGAGAATGAAGGATAGCCAGAGCTTAGCTTGTATAAATGGAAAAAACAGGTAAGAATTTTGTTTGAATTTGCTCAGCTTTAGTTGTATTTGTTACAACAAATATATTTTTATTTATCTTAACGTATAGATTTTAACACACTTCTTAAAAGTAGTGAATCCTGAGCTACGTAGCAGATGTTATTTAGCTGGTGAAGTACATTTAGATCAAAGAGGTATTTTTAGCACTGGTAAACACTTTTAATTTCTAAAAATGCTGTATTTGTTTTCTGTGAACAGCTTGCCAGTCAAGTACAAAGCTAAGTTATTTTCAGGTATATACATCCTCTTTATATGGCTATAATTTTCCTGAGAATCTAGGGATTGTGTAGACCCAGATTGAAAGGTAATTACACTCACTGTAACTAGCAGTTTGAGGTTAAAGGAAGGGGCAGTCAAGTCTCATTTCACAGCTAGATATCTCACACTGACATACATTTAGATTTTTCACATCGCTGAACCTCACATCCCTGAACCTCAACCTCTGGGTGAGAACTGGGGGAGCAAATTCCTACACGGTGTAAGGGCAGAGCAAGTCTGAGACTACACGAGACTGAATATGCACAAGTCCGTGGGGCCAGATGACATGCATCCCAGGGTTCTAAGGAAGATGGCTGATGTGGTTGCCAAGCCACTCTACGTTATATTTGTAATGTTGTGGCTGTCAGACAAAGTCACTGGGGACTGGAAAAAGGGAAACATCGCTCCCATTTACAAGAAAGGGAGGAAGGAGTCTGGCAGGCCTCAAGTGTGTGCCTGGGAAGACCATGGAACAGATCCTCCTGGAAGATATGTTAAGATACATGAGGGACAGGTAGGTGATCTGAGACAGCCAGCATGGCTTCACCAAGGGAAGATTGTGTCTGACCAATCTGCTGACCTTCTGTGATGGAGTGAGGGTGTCAGTGGGCAAGGGAAAGGCAACTGATGTCATCTACCTGGACTTGTGCAAGGCCTTTGACGTTGGTCCCCCACCACATCCTTATCTCTAAATTGGAGAGAGATGGATTTGAAGGGTGGACTATTTATTGGATAAGGAATTGGTTGGAAGGTGGCAGCCAGAGAGTTGTGGTCATGGCTGTATGTCCAGGTGGAGGCTGGTAAAGAGTGGTGTCCCCCAGGGGTCTGTCTTGGGTCCGGTACCCTTTAACATCTTTATCAATGGCATAAATGATAGAACTGAGTGCACCCTCAGCAACTTTGCTGATGACACTGAGCTGAGTAGTGTGGTTCATACAGCAGAAGGAAGGAATGCCATCCAGAGGGTCCTCAATAAATCTGAGAGGTGGGCCGTTATGAACCTAATGAGGTTCAACAAAGCGAAGTGCAAGGTTTTGCACTTGGGTCAAGGTATTCCCAGTTATGTATAAAAACTGGGAGAACTCATTGCAAGTAGCCCTGTTGAGAAGGACTTGGGGATCCTGGTTGATGAAAAACTGAACATGAGCCAGCAGTATGTGCTTGCAGCACGGGAGGCTGATGGTATCTGGGGTTCCATCAGAAGAGGAGCTGGCCAGCAGAGCGAGGGATGTGATTCTCCTCAATTCTGCCCTTGTCAGGTTCCAGCTGAAGTACTGTGTCCCACGTCTGGAGTACCCAACACAGGAAAGATGTGGGGCTTTTGGAGAGGGTGGCCATGAAGATAATCCGGGGACTGGCGCACTGCTAGCATGAAGACGGGCTGAAGGAACTGGGCTTGTTTAGCTTGGAAAAGAGAAGGCTGCAAGGAGACCTAATTGCAGCCTTTCAGTATTTGAAGATTGCTTATAAACAGGAGGAAAGTCAACTTTTTACATGGATAGGTTGTGATAGGACAAGGTAGAATGGTTTTAAACTAAAAGAAGGGAGACAGATTAGATGTTGGGGAAGTTTTCTTAGTGAGAGAGTGGTGAGGTGCTGGAGCAGGCTGCCCAGAAAGGTTGTGGATGCCCTGTCCCTAGAGGTTTTCAAAGCCAGGCTGGATGATGCCTTGGGCAGCCTGATCTGATGCTTGATCTAGCAGCTGGCAACCTTGTCTGTGGCGGGGAGGGGGGGAAGTAGGAGGGAAGGGCTTAGAACTTGATGATCTTTGATGTCCCTTCCAACTCAAGCCATTCAGTGATTCTATGATGCTGTGGTCTGTTTACGTATATACAAAAAAATGAGGGTTGGGGTTGTGACCACGTCATTTCACAGAGTGGAAACCATGGAGATTGTGATGGTAGTGATGCATATTAATGTTATGTTAATGTGATGATATGAGTAATGGTTGGTAAGATGTGATGAAATCAGCGATGCTGCTTTGCTAGTGGTGTGTCATTGCTCTATTTCATTTCTTTGAATCTCATTCAGTGTTGTATATACAGTTGATGTCTTAAGATGTCTTCTGCCAGAGGGTATAGTATAAATATCTCTAACTTTGGAAGAATTTGGCTAGAGCAGGATTATGTGAAAAAGTTCTGAACTTGACAGGTGTATTTATGTTGTCTGAAACTGTAAGTACAGCAGATAGATAGCCAGCTTTTATTATATGTTGTAGAAATGTTGACTCCCTTAAATAACAAACGCTTTCTCCTCCTTCCGGCCCCACGCATATACCTTCAGACATCAGAACAGGACAGTTGCTTCTCTGTTGAACCTGATGATCTCTTCCTTCTTCCTGGAGAAGAACGAGAAGTAACTGTGAAGTTTTCTCCAAAAAACATAACGTCTACTCAGAGGTAACATAACTGTTTTGAACAGTAACTTTCAACATTAAGGTCATCAGCAAATGTGAAAGTTTTTATCCATGAGAGGGTTGTTTCAACTTCTGTTGCTTTCTTGAGTCCTAGATTTTTGCTGATTCACCTGTTCCATAGTTTTCCTGCCTCATTTACTCTACGTAACTTAATGAGTTGCTATTTCTTTTCCTGTCACAAATCAGCAGAGATCTGGTAGCTTGCTTCTAAGCTACAACGTTTGCAAGTATTTACCTTTAGCATCCATTTCAGTTGCTTCTTCACCCCCCTGAGACAGGGGAAATGTTCTTTCCGTTTTACAAATGAAAACCTGAAGCACAGACCAGCATCCAATGAAATAATTCATTTTGGCTGCCATAACTGAAGATAGCATGTAAGTCTTATCTAACAATAATGTGTACGTTTCATTCATTCACTGAGATGTATGCACTCACATATTTTGCACGTTAGTTGGTTGATCTGTATGAAATAGCCGAATGGCCCAAAGGATTTAAATTTGTCACACTTAAAGCTGGCCTTAGATATAAAATAGAGTGTATTCCCTTTAAGAAGGTACTTTTAAAAGGCCTATGTGTAACTCTTTTCCAGTTATGTTTCGTTTTCATCGGTTTATCTTGTTCTGTGATGGGATTAAAATCTATTTATTTATTTTTTAAGTGTTTTGAAAATCCTTGTGTTGCCATCTGGGCCTCAGTACGAAGTGGTGATAAAAGGTGAGATGGAGTCAGTGGAAAATAGACCTGTGTCTACAGCTGCTGCAGATATTCCACCTATTCTCTCCAACAAGCAGTTCATTGCTTGGGGAGGAGTAAAGCTTGGAGAATCAGTGTAAGTAGCAGCTCATATAGAATAGAATCCCTGAATTAATTTGTTTGAATTTGATTATGTTCTGATGTTAGAACTATTAGTGATAAAGAGTCTGTTGCATCACTACAGTAACTTAGTCAGACTAGTTCTCGTCTGAATTTTTATTTAGTTTCAAGATTCCAGCTTTGCTGTTCATTATTGTTGAGATATACTTCATTGCTGCTTTGGTATGTCAAGATTGCAAGTTTTGGAGATCTTTGGACTTGTAGTATTGCTTTGGGGATAAATCCACTGTTGTTCTGATACTGAACTTCTGGAGGAATCTGGTGATGTTCCTGGTTATCATTTTAGATTGATCCACATTAATAACAAAGAATCACTACTGATAGCTATGTTGCCATTTTTCTGTTCTGTCAATATAGTTTGTTTTGAAAATAACAGTCCTGGATGTTTGGGGATGACTTTCTCAACCCTTTATATTTTCTGTTCATCCTGAAAAGTAGTTTTGACTCACTGAAGCCTATCAGGGAATTGAAATTTTTTACTTTTTTTTTTGTTGTTGCAACGCAGTACAGCAGTGTCTGCTGCTGACAGCTGGGGAGAAGCTTCGTTCTCTCTTTGTGTTTGTTTGCAGTAGCTGCTCGATCTTCCTTCATTGTTTTTATGAGTTTTAGAGCTTGTCAGATTGTTTTGTGGTTGGCTTCTGCCTCGCTAAAGTGGAAAAGGCAGTAGCTGTTCTTACTGGAGAATTTTCTTACCTCTCTTGAAGACCAATCTGAGTAGCAGATATGTCCTGACACTGACCACATATCAGAGAGGTGGGGGAAAAAAAACGCTTTTTAATCAACCTGATGCTGCCAGATGGGTCTTTGTGGTATAATTGTGTTGAAATGTATATGAAAATATTAGCCTTAATTTAGTTCTCTGCCCCTGTTCCAATGGATCTGGGTCATGCTATTTACAAGACTGCTTTTTCATAACTGAGTGGTTCTGGATAATCTGATTTTATCTTAGTTTTTTAAATTATTTTTGACAGAATTTTAGGATTGACAAAACTGCTGTGTTCTTTAATAGATAAAACTGCTAAGTAATGTGTGTATATATAGCTCTTCTGCTGTATGAAAACTGATGCTAATGGTATGTAATGCTGTAAGATCTGTAAGTTTGAGAATACAGTAATAACTTCCTACTTAACATCTTTTGTTGTACTAGAGGCATTTTTTCATGAAATGATTAAAAAAAAAATCCTATTTCCATTGCTTACACGAATAAATATATACAGCTGATCAATATTTGCTGCAAAATATAACTGAACTTCATATTTTTTCAGCCAACAGAAGTTAACTTTAAGAAATAACTCTCCATCTGTGACTCAGCATTTAAGACTGGTGATAAGAGGTCAGGATCAGGACTGTTTTCAGGTGACTGTAAAGAAAATTTCTCTTTAGCATTTATGACATCAGGATAATATAATATAAAAATGTTAGAATCTGTTTCACTTGTAGCACATCCTTAGTGGTGACTGAGCTAGGTTAAAAATCAAGTTGTAGAAGACCTGTGCAAATGAATTTCATCACAAAATGAATTTTTGATTTGGGGATTTTGGAATAGCAGCTCACTGTTCTTTTGGGTTTTTTTTCAGTCCAGAAGAATTAAATGACGTTAGAAATAAAATGTAGAGCTATGGTAACTCAGTGAAATGGTGAAATTGAAAATAATTTTTCTGCTTTGCATGGGAATTCGTATGTACCTTCATGCAGTAAGCATGTAACTTTCTGCCTGTCTTCTCAACAAAATGTTTTAGGTCATCATATGGTCTTGTACTGTACTGATGAGGATTTTGTTAACTCTTCTGGTCCTCTCTGGTTGTCATGTCCCATGTGCTAACCTTTGTACTATGTATCGAAGGACACAGACTGAAGACAAGTGAAACTGTACACAGTATGTGAAGCCATGCCAGCCGTGAATTAGGCTATGATAGCCTCCTCAGATCATGTTTTTCAGGTCAAGGATGGCTCTGAAGCACTCATTAAATTCTGCCAATGCTCTTGATCAGGCTGTTGACATAGCTCTTAGTAGCTTTGCCTGCTTGACTGAAGGTGGTGGAGATCAAAATCAGTGGTGCTGCTCTTTGTGCCTGGGCTCTGTTGTATCTTGGCACCAAGATGGAGGACCTTGCCCATCTTTGTCTTGGGGTGTCTATCCATAAGCAGAGATGAGTCAGACATACTCTGAAATGCTGATGGACTTGTTGCAGCTTGGATATATGTGGTATGGTCAAAGTGCTAAGTAGATTTTGAATTCTAGACTTCTTACAAGAGAGAGCATTTGTAACTGTATGTAATAGTGCATTAGATGCCGTGGTGGTTGTTTGGAATTCTGGACATTAGAGTTTGATTTTTATTTTTTTTATTCTGGAAGTGCTTGATGTTTCTCCTGTGCTTAGCAGAAAATTCAGCTCCCTTCATTTATTAACTGGTTGATCTGTAGCTTTTGAAAGGTAGCTGGCTTTCTCTGGGTCGTTGTCAAGCTTATGATTGTTTCTAACAATCTGAGAGGCTTTTAACCAATATAGCTAAAGTTTCTTTAGTCCTCAGTGAAGGCGATCTGATCAGAATTGTTTGGTAGGTTGTTGCTTTCTGTTTCGGTTGAAACCAGTAACCCAACTGATGATCTACAGTTTGTGTGCCTTTCTCTGTACTAACGTAGTAGACCATGGTTGAGAGAATGTCTGCTGGTTGTTGCAGATAGCCTGAGAGCCTGTTGAATGGTAGAGACAGTAAAAGAATTAACATTCCTAATAGAAAGCTATTTTCCAGTTTTTCCTCCTCCTTAGAGTCGACAATTGCATATTATTCCTCCCTACCTTTGTTGTTTCTCAAGAATGCTTGAACTTGCTAAGTAGTTTAACACTTAATATGGCTGAGACATGGTTTCTTAATTAAAGAGCTCATACTTCTATCTGGTGTGCCTCTTCATTCTTCTTGAGTGTCTATTACAATGAGACTACTTGGAATCATAAAATCATTAAGGTTGGAGAGGAGCAAAGGGCTGTTACACAGAAAGGAGTATTAGGATACCTGTTTCTGGTTACCCTGAAGCTTGTGACGGAGCTTGTTAAACTGTTCTCACTTTCAAAGTTTGTGGTCTCCCAGCTCAACCTAAAGCTTGTGGTTAGTACTTCCATAGGCTGCATTTCCTATGAGGCTGCCTAGATGAGCATGATAGTGAAGCTGTACTGGTAACCTACCAGCTGAAACCATAACAGTGTTGCAGCAGATTGGAGCTCAGTTTGCAGCTCTTCAAACTGCTGCAGCACAACAGACTCAACACTGGGTAGAAGGGTCCTTTTGGTGGTGCTTTCTGCAGGAGCGATTCAAGACCTTACTCCAAGGGACTGTGTATATAGGAAGGAAGAAGGAAGGACTAGAATTAGCTTTTGGAATTTCCACAATGACAGTTTTGTTATGCAGTTAACGTGGACTTATAGCCCTTCTTCCTCAGCTATTCAGATTGGATCTGTAAAATCTTTCAATGTCAGAATTAATGTAGCACTGTTAACTTCAGCTTCACACGCTGTATTGGGGTTTGAACCCAAAAAGTCCCATTATCTGAAGAGAGAGCTCACTGTGAGTGAACTTAATTTTTCTGTTCTGTGTTAAGCATCACAGCCTTTAATATCTTTAATATATTGTCAATTATTTAGCCCAGATTTTGATGAAGTTAAATTTGGTTTGGTAATGAAATAAGTCTTATTAATTGTTTTTCTCACTGTAGTCACTCATTTATTGTATGTTCCCTTTTTTCCTATAGCTGCAAAGTATATTTGGATCAGAAGAACGTTTGACGAGTAACTGGGAACTCAAAATCCGTCCCAAAGAAGACACCAATATATACTTGATGTTTACACCCACTCGTGTAACTTGCTTCTTTGCAAAGCTGGAAATCAAACAGCTGGGAATTAGATCACAGCCAGGAATTAAGTTTACTGTAAGAGTCCGAATGTAATTTCTGATAATTTTAAACATAGGTTTTTCTTAATTGTTTAAAGTCTGTTGTTTCTGTCAAAAAGTTGGAACTTCTCAAGATATCTGCTGAGTGTATTTGCATACTACTTAGAAGGTTATATGGGGATTGAATTTTAGTTTAAGTAGCCTTAACTTTGGTATGTACTTTGTTCCTCTTGTGAAGAAGGTAGAAATGTTTTACGTACCACTCTAGAAGTAGCCTGTTTTAAACTGTAGATCTGTCAAA
The DNA here is from genome assembly GCF_016699485.2 of Gallus gallus. Taxonomy (NCBI): domain Eukaryota; kingdom Metazoa; phylum Chordata; class Aves; order Galliformes; family Phasianidae; genus Gallus; species Gallus gallus. The sequence continues at coordinate 96,518,418 of NC_052533.1, read as the reverse complement.
AAAACAATAAATAAAAATTGGAGCTTCTCTGCTGATATAGATAAGCCATAAAAGAATTTTCAGTAAAACTTGAGTCAAACTGAATAGTCTGAATCTTTACTTCTTGCAGAGTTTCTTCAGTTCATGTTTTAAGCTTTTTCTGTTGTCTTTCTGTGCATCCTCGTGTAGCTGAATGTGGTTTTACAGAAGTTTCAGTGAGAAGGCATTCACTTTTGAAGCACTGTTGTGTTTTGTTTGTTTTTCCCAGATACCTTTATCTGGATATGGAGGAACGAGCAGTATAATTTTAGAGAGCGTTAAAAAACTGTCAGACAGCTACATGTTAACACTGGATGGGTTATTGCCCTCAAGATTGAAGAGAGTTTCTTTCCGCATAAGAAATACGGGTTCTCGTGCTGCGTATGTTAAAGCACTGTGCTTTGCCAACCTGCAGACAAAAACAGTTGTGGACCCTCAGGTAATGACGGTATCTCCAGAGAAGTTCATACTGAGAGAAGGAGCACACGAAGTAAGTATAGTGGTGCCTGATTATGAACAAGTGGTACTGATTAAAAAGTGCTTAATGAAAACATCTCTCTGGTTCCTCATTAAAACCTGATTTAACTCTTCAAATTTCACTTAATTTTCCAAACATCTGTACTAAAACTAAGATTTTTTTTTCAAATGTTGCCTGTTTATTTTATCAGATGATTACGGTAACGTGGAACCCCATAGAAAAGGAAAGGAACTTGCTGAAACCAAAGACGCTGTTGTCAACGATATGTTTCTTTTGTGGTGATGAAATTTCCAGGCAGCGATATCGTAGGTAAGACGTCCTTTGCTATCATTAACATGGCCGTATATCTCATGAAATGTCAAACTGAAGGGGATGCTGCCATGGGTATAGTTTCAGCGTGCTTCCAGAAATGGCAAGCAAAACCAAGAGACTTAAATGGTAAGGATAGATGCAGCAAGTCTTACATCTGGTATTTATTATTTGAGGGTGGGTGCTTGTGATGGTTTATTTTTTTTACTGTTTCTTTTACATACTGTAACTACAATTCTAGTTAAAGATTTTGTTTTCCTTTTACGTTCTTGAGTGTGAACGTGTTGGTTTCTGGGGAAGGATTTTTGCTTTTTTTGTGTGTGTATCAGAAGAGAGCTGCCTTCTGTCTTACTATCCTTTTTTTCCCAATACATGCGTAGCTTTATTTTTTTTTTAGTAAAACACTCTTGGAAGGTGCAGTACTAAAATTCAGTAAAATCAGTTTTGATTGAGATATGCACCTTGATTTGCTAAATTATATGGAGAAAGGCAGCATGAATGTGTATGAGATGAGATAAGTAACATCCACACAGAGAAGATGTGGAACTTTTTGGAGAGGTTCCAGAGGAGGGCCACAGGGATGGTCCAGGGACTGGAGGACATCTCCTATGAAGACGGGCTGAAGGAACTGGGCTGTTCAGTCTGGAGAAGAGAAGGCTTTAGGGGGATGTCATTATGGCCTTCCAGTACTTAAAGGGAACAGGAAGGAAATCAGGTTTTTGCATGGGTAGATAGTGATAGGACAAGGGGGAATGGTTTTAAAGTAAAGGAGAGTAGATTAGATGTTGGGGGAAGTTTATCACTGTGAGGATGGTGAGGTGCTGGAACAGGCTGCCCAGAGAAGCTGTGGATGCTCCATTCCTGGAGGTTCTTGAGGCCAGGCTGGGTGTGGCCCTGGGCAGCCTGATCTAATGCTTCATTTATTGGTTGGCAACTCTGCCCATGGCGGGGGGGTTGGAACTTAATGATGTTTGAGGTCTCTTCTTACCCAAACCATTCTGTGAAATCTGTAGAATATATCTAACCAAGCTTAAGTAGAAGCTGGATTTATATTTCACTTTGTATAATAAATGCACAAAATAGAATGGTGTGTTCTGCTTTTAGTGACAGAAGTGGCTGTGCACAGCATGCTATGATCATACAAAATGCCGACAATAGACAGAGTAGTAAGGAGTCAGCGATCACCATTCAGTGCAAAGCTTCTTTCTGTGAATGAGGAATCTTTCACTGTTGCCTGAAGCTTTATTAAAGTCATCATACCTATTGTTATCCAAATGAAGTATTAAAACTAGTTGAATTTAACCATTGGACTTTGAATAAGAAGCTCATATTATAGCTGCGTGTGTGATAATCTTGATAACAATTCAGCCTGTTAGATATTTCAGAAATGGTAAAAGTTAGTGATGGTAGATTCTTAAAAGTTCACTTATTTCTTCTGATGGATGTTTTCAATGCTTTGAGTAATTTAGTGACACTGTTTTCTTACCTCTAACAGAGCTATGACTTGTGAACTTGAGGTAGCAAAACCCATAGTCCCAGAAAACAGTTTATTGAGAAACATTGTATTTGATGAAGAGTTTCAAGGGGAGCAGCTTGTGACAGAAGGTAGGCCTATTCACTTCTAGAAGAAAGATGTAATACTTGTTTTTGGGTGGGGAAAAATGCATTTTAGGCTTAAATCCTGGTTCGTTTTCCTTTATTTTTAATGAATGCAGAAGCAAAATTGATCGCTTTTACTCAACACGTATATGAACCGTTTACTTCTCTTTTTTTCTTATCAAAATGCAACCTAAAGCTATGAATGTCATGGCATTAAAATTGTCAGGTTTATTAGAAGAGTTATTGAAACTTGAGAAAGACTCGATGCTTCATTTCATTGAAAGTTTCAGGTCTTCATACAGATGTATATTCTGTATCTGAAAATTTTGAAATTAACTTTGCTGATATTAAAAGTTGTATTTCCCTTCCCATGTTAAATGACATCATAGGCAGAAGAACAAAAAATATGTTAGCAAGGAACTTATTGAAAAAGAGCAGAATGTATTGTAAAGGTATCCTCCAAATAAAAAAAAAACAAGTCCTTTTACTGTCATAAAGAGGTTTCTGTTAAACCCTACTTCTTAAGCTAGTTTGATTTACATATGCAAAGAATTCACTGTTACGATGCCACTATGCTTGTAGCCTGATTCTGTCCTGATAGATTTTATACTGTCTTTACTTGGAAGAGTGATCAATCTTCTTGACTGAGGTAAGATCCGAGGGAAGATAAGATACTTGAGCTCTTGAGTATGCCCTGAAGTTGTTTACTGGGTATAAGAGAGCCTAGATAACTTCTATTAATAAGATGATCAGAGATGATCTTGCTAGTAGTAGTTGAGTTTTCTTTTTCTTTCTGTAGAAAACAAGGCCTACCTCTTGCATCTTGGCTTCAAGTACAGGCTTTTGTTCCTTTCTATTTGCACACAATTCTTTTACTTAATGAGACTTATTTATCCTGGAAGTCAAAGATCCTTACCATTCTATTCAGTATTTTCTGTACTAAATAAATAAATAAATATAGAGGGGAAGGTTGTTATTATTAAAAGCAACCAACAAAGAGCAACAACAGACTTATGTAATGCTGCCAATAAGCCTTTAAGGAGGAGTTCAGAAAGAGCTGCTTTTAAGAAGTAAACACTGATACAGACTTAAAGCCCTTCATTACCTCCTTGTCACTCCGAAATTATACACTGACATTAGTGTTTGAAGTGGTGTGTTGTCAGTTTCTCACCAGCCTCCTTGCTTCATGCATCAGCGTGCTGCACAATGAAGTGTGCAATTAGACTTGACAGTCAGCATGTATACTTATAAGAGTATGAATTTCACAGCATTCCTAAGTTTCATTATTGTGAGGGCATTCATCTGTCTTATCCCTGGCTGAAGTGTAGGTGCTATGTACAAACATAAACAGTTTGCCCCAAAATCTTCTGTGCAGTAGAAGCAATAATGGATCAAATGCATCCTGTGTGAAAAGCGTTCACTTTCCCATTCTGTCAATTCTACATGACGTTGCATAAAGCACAGAAGTAAACTTGGACTTGATTATTAAACATTTTGGGGAAACAATTATTTTTAAGTCTTATCAGGGTAAACAAATTAAACTTGACTTTAATTGGGCATAGAATCAAACTAATATGCATCTTTTGCATAAAGGTGGAAAATAAGTTATATAATTCAAAAAGCTATATTTTTTTGTGTGTATTTAAATTTATTACATCTCTTGTTAATGTTGATTTATGCCTGATAATTTTCATATGTTGTTTTCAGAATGATCTATAATTCTTAACCAAAAGGTTAAATAGGAATATATCCGAAATCTCCATTGTGCAATTTCTGAGTATGATTCTTTTGTTCTTACTAGAATTGCTCTATTACTCTTTCAGTATGTGATATCCCACGCGGGACAAACGATATCCGTCTTTTCTATGCAAATATGCGAAAAATTATCCTCACTGTGGTTGGATGTTCTGTTATTAATCAGGATGGTTTTCAGCAATCTCCGGGACATCATTTGGAATCAAACCGGTAACGTATAGGAGTAACTGTTGGATAACGCCTTACTAAGTGTGACTCCCTTCATCTAAAATCAGATTAGATCATAGGAAGAAATTTGTTACTCAGAGGCTGATGAGATACTGGCACAGCTGCCCAGAGAGGCTGTGGGTGCCCCATCTCTGGAGGCATTCGAGGTCAGGCCGGATGGGGTCCTGGGCAGTCTGATCTAGTGGATGGCAACCCTGCCCATGGCACGGAGGTTGGAACTCAGTGACCTTCAACGTCCTCTCCAACCTAAGCCATTCTATGATATAGCTGCTGACTTCCTTTTTTTCTTTTTATAATGGCTTTTCAAATTAAATTGAAATCCTCATAAATCCTCATGAACAACATTGTATTTCGGTGTTACATTTTGAGAGATACTACGAGTAAGCTATTATAATTATTTTTAAGCTATTTCCATTACTACATTTGCTTAATACAATCTTATTTCCAGATCTGAGAATGCTGCGAGACTTATCAATGCAACGTTGGATGTTCTTCCTGTTAAAGGGCCTCAGGGTCCTCCATTACCTATGAAAAGCAACGATGGAATTCAGAATAAAATAGATGCTCAACAGACTTGGGCTGTTAAGCCTGAGAACTTGATTTTGTTACCTCCTTCTATTAGTAAGTATTTTCTTCATTTAATAACTTAATCGTTTTAGTATTGAAATAACTACTAATTATTATGTTAAATTCTCTTACGTTTGTGAATGTGACTTGACCAATAATCTTGCTGCAGTGGTACGCACCTAAGCAGTAAACCTGATCTGAACAGAGTTTTGGGTTAAATCGTGAGGATTAAGGTGCTGTATGTGTTTGTATACGTATAATATGCACTACATAATTATGTAGATTTTAAAGCACTGCGAAGTTTAATTTAAAAAAATAGGGCATAAAATGCTTTATCTTAATTGGTGAATCTCTGACTCTTGGGTTCTTTTTGAATTTTTGTACTTGTTAGCTTTATAGCTTTTTTTTGTGTTACAGGTGGAACAGCTGATACTGGACATGTAGAAATTGTCAACAGTTCTGGTAGGGTGCTGACGTTTGAGCTTTCATGGCCAGCTCACTGCCTTACTATAACCCCACAGCATGGAGTTATTGAACCAGAGTAAGTTTCTTTATATAGATTCCTTTTTTTTATGTACAAGTGTGGTGAGGTTTTAGAGCAACTTATTATAGTCTGTTCTAGAGTACAGTCAGTTTGTCAGCTGGCATGTAAAGCTAACCTTACTCATTTGACTTTATCCTTTATAGTTATCAGTGCAGGAAATGTTTTTCTCTTGTATACAAAGTTACCTGCAGACCAGGAGTTTTCTGTTCTTTGATGTGTTGTTACTCTTCTATAATTTTCCAGGTCAACAAAACAGAACTTTTAAAAACATCCTTTCACAGTACTTTTTTATTTGAATGAGCTATGTATTTAAAACAGGATATTTCTTTGATTTGGTTATGTGCTGATATTTGTCAGCACTTGATTCATTATGTATTCTGACATTAGTTTTTGTTGCTTAACCTATGGCTTCTCAGTGCTTGTTAGTATGAAATGGCAAGTCAGTGTCGGATCATCTCTACCTTAACTAGTAGTATTTTGGAACAGTCTTTGTACCATCATTGCTTGTGTGGATTCCTAACAGATGTCAACAAAAAACATTTTGCCACTTCTCATTTCTGAATTAAAATTAAGGTCACTTCAGAAACGCTCTTAAAGAATTAAACAACTATCTTATCTTCAGATGTTTACACAAAGTAGAGCCTTTCTTTTCAGTCGTGCATCACTGTTCAAGGTACGATGGACTTAAACATTTAATTCGATACTCAGATGTAAATTCTTGAGTGTATTGTTGGGGGACTTTTATCATCAGTCGGCAAAAAATGAAGATGATTCTCTGCAGGGGGTAGAATATCTGCAAGGAGTGGCAGATTAGAACAGTGAGAGACCACCAAACAATCTGCAATAGCTAAAAGCAAGGATGTGTTGAGTATCTTGTACCCTTGATTCAGGGCTTCTTCAATTTTTTTTTTTTAATTGAGTGAATTGTTGACAAGCTTGAAGTAACTTGCTTGTGTTGCATAATTATACTGTGTTCTTTTCACTAGAAAAGAATGAGCTGTGGCCAAACAGGTTGGGTCAAAAAAGTAGTCTGGATCAAGAACAGAGGCCTGCAAGCAGGAAACAGACCTGTGGGAACAGCTGGCTTAAGCATGACAAGCTTACATAGTTTTCTACTTTCTATGTCAATCTCCATACCATGACAAGAGCAGCCATAGTGTCAGGATGGAAGCCAGGCAATCTTTTATAATATGCACTGTGATGACTGGAGCTGCATGGAATTCTTGAGGTGATTTAAGCCAGGAAAGGACAAGGTCCAATTCCTCAGTCATAGTGGAAGTCCTAAGATCAAAGACTGCCTTTGCCATGTTGGAGCATGTCAGATCAAGCAGGCCACCTTCTGTTTCACCTTAACTAAAATCCTTAAACTCCTTGGAGCGTGATAGGTGCAACCTCTAACCTTTCTGAATGTGGAATCACTAAATCCTAAGTCCCTACTGAATTTGGTAGCATTCAAGGAGACTTTATCATGGAGATGGCTCAGTGTTGGAAGTATTGATAGGTGCTGTCGAAGGAATTGCACTTTTGGAGCAGGGACTGTTGGCATCTGGAAAGACTGCAAGTGCCTTGTTTAGAAAGCATCTTTGAGACTTCTGAATAAGGTTTGAAAGGGTGGTTAGGCAGGATTTTTCTTCCCTAGGCTGCTCCACTCCACAGCAGGAAAAGTACTGAGAGGTGGTATCTGTAGGTTGGATGTGACCCATTTGAGACATCTGGTTCATGATTCCACGCAGGTTGGATTTGCATGTGAGGTTGGCAGTAAATGTCAAAGATAGGCTGATAGGAGCAAAGACGGTGAAATAATTTGTGACAACAGGTAGTGACTGAGAACTGTGTATGTACTTAATAAGTCATTTTCTCACATATGCAGTTTGTATATGAGAGAGAGAACCATAAGCATAAAGATTCTGAGAACTACTGAAATTTAAAAATAATAGTAATAATAAATATTCTCAGCTAAAATAAGGTTGAAATGGCTTTGTGTATTTTGGCTTTGTGTTTGTGTAGGTTGGCTGTGTCTATGCAGGACTTTCTCCTAGTGGAAACTAAGATTTCAAGGGTTCTTTAAGGAAATATTAATATCCTGAATTAGTGTGAGGTTATTGATGCCTCTTAGTTGAAGTTTGTATGAGAAGGTTATATTGTGAGGATTATTTTGGAACTGACTTTCCTATAGGACTGATTTTGTTCTTGCACTAAACTTTTCAAATGCAGTGCTCTGCTAGTGACACTTTAAGCTAATTCTTCTGGGATGATTTGAGTGCTTTTGCTCATAACAGTTCTAACATAAAATCAACGACCTTTACTGTAGTAATCTTTTTGTACTCGTATTTTTTTTGATAGCTTCATTGCTTACTTTCTGCCCTCTTTTATGTTTAAATTTTATGATATTGAATATAGAACATTGTAAATCAAACTTATGTTCTCACTGGTCAAATTACTGCCTCATGTTATAATTGCTTGGAATGAATTTAACTCTTTGGTGTCCCCTATCTAGATGACTATAGAAACCACTGAAAAGTTTTTCTCCAAATTCAGGGGTTCTGAGTGGGAGGAAGGGAAGCATGTAAATTCTTTAAAGCTGGAATTGGTTTCAAAGGTGCAATTTGTGCATACTTTGTTTGAACGGAACAATTTCCTTCTGGAGTATATATATTTTTTCTGTTCATATAGTTTTATGTTTGCTTTTTATGGCCTGATAGGTTGTTTCTTAATGTGTATGTTATGCTTTCCCTCTGTAGCCTTAAAGAAACACCAGTAACAAGTTTATGCAGCAAGTTATTTTTAAGTTTCTAACAAAATATTATATTTTCAGATAATTAATTACTATTGATATTTGTTTCTAGATCATCTTTGCTTAGCTACTGTCTTAAAAGTGCATCCTTTCTTGAGCTAGGGAGATCTATTATAGTTGTTAGCTTGATCCTCGTATTAGACAAAGTGTCTTTTTCCTTTTAGGAGCCGTGCACTAATTCTGGTGAGTCCTAATCCATCACTTGCCACAAAGCCTTCTGTAATTCCTTGGAGTGGGCTAATCTACATCCACTGTGATAATGGACAAAAAGTAAGTGGCTAGTCATGTTGCCAGAACTGTATTTTTATATGTGGAATGCAGGTTCTGTAAACTTCATTCTCATTTAAAATCTCTCCCTCCACACCACAGATATGTAAAGATGGTCTTTCCAAAAAAAAGCACCAAAAAGACCCAACCAAACAAACAAAAAAACTAAAAAATGCACAGCAAACCCAAAGCAACAAAGCATGTTTTGAAAATTGAGAATCTTGTTTCATTAATCTCTAAAGAAATACCATGATGTGAACAGTTGGACTGCATTGCCAATAAAATTTTTTCAGTATACTCACTATTTATATATCATTTTCTAAAAATGCTGAATTTGTTTCTTCCATATATAATTATCTATATATCTCTGCTTTTTTTATATATGCATATATATTTGTTTATATAGACTACGTATGTAGAGAGTGTATGTATCTCTACCTATGTAATCTTTTAAGACAAAAGGAGTTAAAGCAGGTTGCTGGACAAGACTCCGCAGTTCCCTTTGGACTCCCTTAAGGTGAACTTAACCTTCTGGCAGATAAGTCTGTGATAATGAATGTGTAGAACAGGTTCTTGCTGCTTAGACATTTTAATCCAAGGCTTTGCCCTGATTCAATTAAAGCCTATTAATAAAATTCATGGAGCCAACAATTCTTCTGCGTTCTTCAGTGTAAAAGTATGAAATCTCCTTAGTAATTTCTCCCCAGTAAGTACATACTGTCAGTAGATTTAGATCAGATATTATGGCAGAGTTCTTCACTATAAGGGTGGTGAGGCACTACAACAGGTTTCCCACAGAAGCTGTGGATGCCCTTGGAATTGTTCAGGCCATGTTGGATGGGGTCTTGTGCTGCCCGATCCTAGTGGAAGATGTCCTTGCCTGCAACAGGGAGTTGAATTTGAGTATTGAATTAAAACATGTAGATAGTAAGTGCTCAGTAAATTTTCCTTTTCTCCTGAACTAAATTTACCCTAAAATCTTAAAACATCAGGAACAAAAGTTAGAGGTGGCCAACTGACTTAAGACTTTTTTCTCTGTTGGAATGTGAGGCTGAACAATATGCATTCTTAGAGCTCGAGGGAATAGACCTGAATAGTCTGATTTGTTAATGTAAGAATGTTCACTATTTTAAGTCTTTCTTACTCTCCAAATTGTGTAAAAGTTTATTAGAGTGCAGATTCGTGAGGCACAGGATGTGTCTGGAACAAGCTCTCCGTCTAGAAGACGTGATTTATTTACTCTACACTCTGCAAGTCCTACTGTTCATGTGGCAAAACCTCTCTCAGCACATCCCTTGACAAAAATGGAAATAAAGAGCAGATCAGTTATTTTTCCTGAAACAAGACCTGGTGAATGCACAGGTAATAATACTTAGTCAATGTAACATCTGAGAGATCTTACATTCAGTGTTCTTGTTTTCTGTATCGAATGTTTGGGAACTTGAATGCCTTGAATTTGTTGATACAGTTCCACTTACCGTGTTTTGGTTCATTGAAGTGTTAGTCCTTGTGATGGAAGTCTTTTTTTCTCCTTCGTAGTAGCACATTTTCCTGCAGGTGGTCTGTATACGGGCAGATAAGTTGCCAATTTCTTAAATTATTGATGTGTGCAACTGAACTGTGCCTCCGTAAAAAGGGCACTATTAATTGTGTTTTGTTGGTCTTCTTTTGCATCAGTGTTGTTGTGCAGTACACCCATTCTCATCTTGTATGTGTTGCAGAGATGTTTAGTCAAATCTATCTACAGTAGAAAAGAGAGATTCTGCTTTACATCTCTAGGAATGTCAGTTCTGAGACTGGCTGTTCCTATCTTGTACTTAATGATCTAGGAGCATGTTGTTGAAAATGCTCTGTCTGTACTTTTAATTACAGTAAATACTTCAAATTCTTCCGATTACTGTACGAAACTGTCATTCTGTTATCTAGATACCACATCTGTTAGTGTTTTGTTCTATTTTTCTAGGTATCCAGTATTTTTGTAGTGATTCATTGACTCTACCCTTTCATTTAACTACCTTTAGAACTGCCAAGGCTTACTTTATTGATTATATCTTTGCTTTTTTTTCCTTTTTTTTTTTTTAACAATACTGTCAGTGTTTCTCCCTGAGCAGCCAAATAACATCTTGGAAAAGAGTTGGGTATCTGCAGGGTTTTTGTGGGGGTTTTGTTCTCTAGAAAGTGAAGGTACCCTCGAAAAGATCTGAAGGCAGTAAATTGAAACTGTTGGAGTTGACTTAGATTTCTCTTTGATAATTGTCATATTCTGGATTTTCAAGAAACTAAATTCCTCCTATATACAATACAATCACATGATTGTCTTTGATATGCTTCAGGGACTTTTGGAGGGTTCTCTTCTGATCATTTAGGGTTATCAAGTTTAGGTCTCACTTAGCTTCTTGTAAGCATCTTCAATATGATTCCTCACTGGAAGACTTGACTTTCAAATTTATTTGTAAAAACTTGCAAGGAATTTCTGATAGTGTGCTTTATTTGAGTCAGCTACTGAAGTCTCACATCTACTTGACATCATAAGAACCATTGCCAGTAAACTTCACTGTATCTAGAAATCAAGGGCTTTCTTTCTAAACAAACTGCATTTAAATTCATTCAACTAAAAGTATTTGAACAAAGACATTTAATAAATCTATATATTTACATGTGATATTTCTCTTCCAGAGAGTTTCCTGGAAATGGAGAATAAGGGGGATGAAAATGTCAGGTGGAATTTGTCGTCATTTACTCCACCCTATGTTAAAGTGAGTGAATGCTTGCACTGAGAGTGTTTTATGCAAATTCCCTTTTGTTTTCTTTTTTTTTTTCCACTTATTCTCTCCTTCTCCTTCTAGCCTCTTGAGAAAGTATGCATTTTGGAGCCTGAACTCAGAGTTCCTTCACCATCGTTCTGACTGTCCATATAAAGGAAATGTTTCCCTTTTTTCCTCTAGTATGCTCTCTGGCTGGGAAATAGGCTCACAGAGCACTCATTCTGGTTCACTTACTAGCTTATGGAGCTTGCTTTTGCTCATCCAATGCATGATTGGATGGCTTCTGGATTGCACTAAGTAGTCAAACATACATGAAAGATGTTTGTTTCTGATCCAGAATGCCAATCTAATTTGCCCTGTTACGAGACATATGCTTCTAGAATTCTGCTCTACATTATCTCTGTAGGTAATTTAAAGCTAGGGAAAGGATATCCGAATTACACTACTGTTGATTCTGCAGTTATTGTTGCTGTAACTAATATTTGTAAATAGTTTCCTATTTCTTGATAGCTGAATGCTGTGATGGTCATTTTGATGCTATACTAGAATTAGTATGGTTATGAAATGATGAAAAATTTCATCGTCCTAGAAATTCTGCAAATGTAGCTGTGACTGTGAAGACAGAGTATGTAGTGCTTCAGTTAGTGCAGCACATCTAAACTGGAAGTCAGTAGTCATGATGACTGCGTAAGTGTTGTAGTAGCTTCAAGTCTTTGCTTTTAGGGAGTGAATATTATGTCTATTTGAAAATAGCTTTGTTTGGTGCATTTTTTCACTCTTATGTAAGTGTGGCGGGGGTGAAGGGGGAGGGAGGGCAGCGTATGTTCTAATCCCTTCTGAATCTGAAGCCTAACTTCATTTGCAGGCCATAGATGGAACTGGTTCCGTGTACAGAGCTACTTACTCTGCTTTCAGATGTTACCGTGTTTCTGGTATGCTTGAAGCTTATGGAAAAGAGAAGGTAAACTTGGCATTGCGAGCATATTAATTTATCTTAATTGTAAAATAGTACCTTCCATGATAAATTTTCTGAAATAACAGTTGAATAATTGAAGCTGTTTTTAATTATATTGATGTGTATTAAGTGGTCAGTATCTATTTACCACAGCTGTAATAATATCAGCTGAGTTGATTTTAAGATTTCCTGCAATCTATAGTTTGTTTTGTTGTTTCAGAAGATGCCCTATTCTAGAACAGAAAATTATTTTAAAGTTCTTTGTAAAATCCACAAGATTATTACAACTGATACTGCGTTTCTGCTAAACTGGTGTGAGGGCTAGATCCTCTTGTCATAATTCTTCAGGAGCAGTTGTTTGGTCCTAAAGTTGATTTCATTTGACTTACAATTTTATCTCCTGGCCAGTAGAGGGTTTCATAACCACAGTTATAAAGCACATACAGGGATGTACTAAATGGGTTTCTGTGGGGCTTTTCCCTCCTTCCTCCTCTAATACTACTTTATTCTATCTGTTCATCTTCACAAATATCTATATTTAATCATTATAGAGTGTGATATTGATGATACAATTTAGAATCTATTTGCAAAAAAATATTGAGAACTTTTTTTTGCTAATGTTGAAAAGCATCTTTAAACCAATATGTTTGCCTTAGCAATCCTAGTTCAGATGCAGCACTTTAACTGTTGGTAGATTAGGCTGTTGGCTGGAACTAATAAGATATAGGTTGCTGTCATGTTTTGTGGTTTGGTTTTTTTTTCAGTGAATCTGGTAATATTTGGTTAAAAAATATAGTTGTAGTGATCCGTTCTAACCTGCTGCTCAGTTTCTCTCTCAAACCCCAGTTATGGAAACAATATAAGATTACAGTTGAAGTAGCCTCGTACAGCACCATATAGAGAGAAGCCTTCATAGCTAACCTTTAAGGATAATCAAATGTGTGACCAGTAACTTAGTTTAAATTTCAGTCCTTCTAGTAATTGTAGAACAGGCTGCTTTAATAGACTTGGTGGAAGAGTACAGGTATTCACAGCTAAGTTGACACATTCCCCTCCTGGTCCCTTTCTTCCCTCATTTTCCTAATAGAAATAATTGTACAAATGCTTGCTCACTTCTTATAAGACAAAGTTAGCCAAACTCAAATTTTGTGCGTCTGGTTACACAACCCTTTTTACCAGAGCCTATTCATTTGCAGACAAAGGAGGATGAATGATGATGTTTTCTGCAAGATTATGTGTGTGTGGAACGCATGCATTGATTTCTGTAGCGTATAAATGTTGTGTTGGCTTTACTGTAACTTTGTGCAAATAAAGTTATGGAGTTTTATAAGTGATTTTGGTAAACTTTTGCAAACTTTTCCTCCTGTTTTTGTAGGTTGCTCTAATATTTTTTCCTAGAGAAAATGGGGATTACTCCCAGTTCTGGGACCTTGAGTGTCACCCTGTTGAAAAACCTAGTTGGAAACACAAATTAAGGTTTCAGCTTTCTGGAACAGTGAGTATATAAATGCTACAAATTATCCTGAGCATAAATATTTGATAACATCTTAATGTCACTATACTGTATTATTGCTGATATACGTCAATGATATTATGAGAAAAAAGATAATATTTTATGACAGCCTGAACTGTACTGTTTTTCTTATATCACAAAAAATGAGTTTTTAGTCTTGTTTATGTGATAAATGACAAAAGATAAGGCATTAACATGTAAAATTTTGCTTTCTGCTCAGAGACAGTAGAGAGAAACTCCTGTAGGAAACCTCCTGTGGGAATCATTTCTGTAGGGGCAGATTTGTTTATATCACACACTAAATGCATTGGGTTTACTTTTGTAAATAAATAGTAAAGTAATTGACCTTTGATCCAATACGTAGCTTAATTTTTAGTTTGTTACCATCTGTTTTGGAGATATGGGTGTTTCTGATGAAATCAATTTGAGTATTTTATCAGAGTTCAGCATAGATGTGGGGAATTATTTAGATCTATACATGGGAACAATTAAATGGGAGCTGTTCTTTGCTCTTCTCTTGCTCCTGAGCTCTAATTTTATGGTGAAGCCTACAGGGGTGGGTTTGGGAGTTGAGAGAGCACAGAAAATCAGTTCTTAGCTCACTTCTAGTCACTACCTCACCATCCATCCATCCAAAGTGAGTCTGTATAGGAACAGAATCTATTTTTAAGTATTTAAGATAAGTAAATTCTAAATGAGCTGAATGTGAAGAACTTTGTTCGATACTGTGTGATCACTACATATGCTTTCATGTCCTCTCTGGGAAATCGGACTTTATTTTTCCGAGAAGCCTGGATAAGGTTTTGAGTTGTTCCTTCAGAGTACCAAGCCTGCCTCAGTAGTAGGAACCTCTTACTTTACCCTTCTTGGCAAGATACCTTTTACTTTGTAGGGTCTTTTTTCTCCTCAGTAGTTAATAGCGTTGAAAATGGGACTTGTTAATATATATGTTAAATGACTTCTAATTTTGTCTGGAAGAATGAGACTTGTACAGTGTTTGTTTTGAGATTTTTTTTTAAGCTTTCATCAAATACTTTGAACATAATTTTCCATAAAGCGAGGAAAACATCTGTCAGTTGACTGTTTAAAGCTTGAGAAAAGATGAATTCTTTATTAAGAAGTCTAGAGTTCTGAATAATTCTCTTCTGAGAACATGAGTAGTTGTCAGAATTTTGTAAATCTTTTGAGCAGCATGACTTGATATCAATGTTTTTGAACTAGCACGTCAGATTTGTTTCTCTTTCCTCTTGATTCTACTTAAAGCTGTTAACTATTAGATCTTTCCTGCATTTCTTTATACTTCTAGGAAAAAAACATTACAGAAAATACTTGAAGTGTCTTGAGAGAATTTTTGATGAAGAGTAGAAAATCTTTTTATCAACTAGATAAGGAAACTAGATATCATTTTGCAAGAGGAGTCAACACAGAACATTTACTTAGATTGCTGCAGCTTTTTAATCAGGTCTTCTCTAAAAGCAGATAAGTCAGTTATTGCCTATTATGTCCTAGGAGCCAAGAGTGTATACTACATTACTACAGCTTTGGAAAGGACTTGTATCCTGCTGGGTTCTCTGAGTTGAGGTGGGGTACTGCTGTGATTTTTGATAAAATGAAATCAGAAGACTGACTGTCATTCACAATGACAGAGTGGTATGTATTTATAGCACCGCTTCAGTAGAAGTGGAAAGAAATGTGAACAACATCAGGAAAGAACTAGAACAAAGTGAATTTAGGAAAATCAATGGCATTCACCATTTTCATTTTTTTTTTGTCCTAAAAAGCCAATTAGCTGTGACTTTGCTCTGTTTGCATTTGCTGTTCCCACCACTAGAAACCATAGACTCCAACTCAGAAGAACTGTTTTCCTCATCTAATCCTAGGGACAGAGAGAGGAGGGACTCTGAATGCCCTTTGCTGTCTCTCCCTGTCAATACTGACAATACAAACTTAGTTTTTCCTCTTCCTGAGGAACACTTGCTATGAGGAACTGGCCAGAGATCAGTGGGCTGAAAATGAATGTCACCATTGTGCACAAATACTTTGGATTAGTGTTTAGGTTTAAGCATTGATCTCTTCTGATTGAAGCAGTCAGTCAGCAAGGAGCTGCCAAAGGGCTGAGGCAGGACCTCGGTTATGCTGGCTTCTTCAGCATGTAGAAATTTGAGGACTGCATAAAGAATTTCCATGTTGTTTGAAAACACTACAAATGATAGGCATGTTCTTTTTTTGTTTTTAATGTGATCTATGTACTTTAACTGCTGTGCTAAGTAACTTTTTAATGTATCATTTTGCAAGAGGCAAAGTGAACAAATTGAGCTCAACTTTTGAATGCTTAATACAGAACGTTTTACTAAAAGTTCTGATTTGATTTTTATTGTTATTAGCAGTATGGAAGCTTCATCGTATTCGGGTGTCCCAGGAGCAACAGGGGAAAAAAGCTTTTTTTTTTTTAAGCTCAGTGAGCAAAATTAATTCCAATTTTGGAGCTAAATGTATTCATGTGCTTCTGAAGTTACTTTGGGATCAAGAGAACCACGTGGACAATGTTTAACATACTACTTTCATTTGAAACAGGAGAAATTAATAAGGGGTCAAATAAAGCAATACTTGAAGATACTTTTATAAAGATCACGGAAGACAGAACTTCTGATTATTGCCCATTATGTGTATTACTCTTATGCAGTGAACTTGCCCTGTTCATCCAGTAGAACTTGAATGATAACACTGAAGCATGACACCCATCACTTCTTCCTACATAGAAAACTAAAAGCTCTTGAAACAAGACATACATGCAGGGTTTT
Organism: Gallus gallus; assembly: GCF_016699485.2. Lineage (NCBI taxonomy): Eukaryota > Metazoa > Chordata > Aves > Galliformes > Phasianidae > Gallus > Gallus gallus. Next base: position 96,501,825 of record NC_052533.1, on the reverse strand, counting down.
TTATCTTTAGGTATTGGGTTCTACTGTGGTTCATGGGCTATTTGCAACTGAAGAATGTTCTTCTTAAAATTAAGGGGTTTTTTTGTTGGCTGCTGCTATTTCTGGCAGACTGACTAGCAGCTCTTTCAAGTCGAGAAATCAATGTCTAAAAGACAAGTTTGTCATAGCAGCTCTATTGAAGAAGAAACTATTTTTTTAATCTTCCTTGCATAAGGAAATCAACTGCTTGTCTAAAACATCAGTGCTATTTGGGAAAAAAAGATTATGTTGTATGACCGTAAACGTGGGAAGTTCTTTAGTTCTTTGTCTTTTAGTCAAGATGTTGTAACCCAAAGGGCAACAGACAGTAGCTGGCTAGGTTCATCAGACAGTGGAGAATTTTGAATTAGCTGTTTGGCAAAATAATTCCCTTCTGGTGATCTGGTGTTCTTGTGTGTGAGAATACATTGAATAGAGGCTGTGACAGTAGGGAATATTTTGGCCCAATTTCTGAGTATGACAGTTACCATTTAGTGCATTATCAGATTTTTATTTTTTTCTGGAGTGCTCTCCCTTTGGGAATGATGTATCCTTCATAATACACAACTATCGCAAAGCTTTGTGCTTTGGTGGGAATTTGAACTGCAGTGTTAACTGATGTCTTCCTCTCTGAGCAGTTGTTTTGATGACTTTGCTGTTCTTGAGGCCCATGGGCCTCAAGAATGTCTCTAGAGAAATTTCTTGCACCCTTCATGAGATTCCACGTGCACTGCACTACCAGTGTTCTGTGATCTGCCTTTTAACAAGTAAAGACAAAATGGTACATAAAACACAAAAGCCTGGTATGGTGTTCCTTCCGAGTTGTTGCTCTGTCTCAATGATCTAGACTTTCCTTAAGTATAGTATCTCAGAACAGTAAAGTCTTACTCCTTTCCCTTGGCTAAGGAAAATGACTTAGGTACTTGGATCCATTTGAATGCAAAATTTAAAGGCTTTCTTATCTTTGTCAATAGTGTATTAAAGCAGAAAATACAGCTGCAGTTGCGAGGGCTTCAGCAGATACCCTCATAGAAGCTGGAAGCCCACTTATACCGAAAAGGAAGGTTTGCTCTGAAGCGTGTACAACTAAAGCAGGGTATGTATGGGTAAGAACTGAAATGAGATGCTGCAGATGGTTGGAAGTTTCAAAAATGCAACCAAACCTTTTTGCTGTTCCAATAGCTATGTGGTGGAACAGGCTGCCCATAGAGGCTCTGCTGTCTGCCCTTGGAGATTTCTGGGACCTTACAGGACAACGCCCTGAGAAATACCTTTTCTGAGCCCAGAACTGATGCTCTTGGTGCAAGAGGTGTTGAACTTGAGACCTCCCGAGTCTCTTCCAATCTCAGTTATCCTATATTAAAGAGCAAATAGCTGCAGAAACATACTTGACCAAACCTCGTGTTGTATTGTATTGTTCAGTTTCGCATTCTTTTCATTTAAGTTCCTAAGTTGCCTAATCATAATTTGTTGTTGTGAAAACTATTATCAGCAGCAGAACTGTATACTGACCCATTTTGGTGATTTTACAAAATGTTAAAGTTCACTGTAAGAATGTGGTGTACTGCATGTCTTAACATTGCTATTTTTCTATAAAATTGATCTACAATTCTTGTAGTATGGGATGATGTGAGTATGGCAGGAGAGCAAAATGTTTTGGTTAAACATGGAATCCATGAAAAGAAACTAGCTAGCTGTCTAGTAAAGCATGTGGAGGAAAAATTCAGATTGTAAAAGCGTATGTAAGTAAGCTCATATATTTATGTTGCAGTGATGCTTTCATTAGACTCGTAATGACTAAAATGTATAACCTGTGAAACATGAGGTGAGAGAGTCTGCCTTCAAGATCTTTCTATTTTTCTTCTTTATTCTCTTAAGAAAATACAAATGTCTTGAAGTATGTAATCAATATATCCAGACCATATAAGTAAAATCTTAATATCTTAACTCCCTTTTCCATATCAGACTAAATGAGATAACTCGTGGGGTATATGCACCAGAAGACCTGTACACTTTCCTTCCAACTAGAATTGGGGAATCACGCACGTTAAAAGTCAACTTGAGGAATAATTCTCCTAGAACACATTTGGTAAGTCTGATGGAGTTTCTTCTAAATGCATATTTTTGTAAATCTTTCCAACAGTTTAGCTATTCTATGTAGGTTTGTTTTTATTTTTTATTTTTTCACTCTGGGCATAAGATGGCAATAGTGCAAGTCTTTTGTGGTGTTTGCTTCAAAAGACAGTATTGTACTGGAAAAAATGGGCTCTCCTCTGTAATTTTTCTCTTTTCTTGCCTGAGTCAGTGAGGGTATTTGTAAACTGTAATTGTTTTTTAAAAAGTCATAGATTTCTTGTTATCTTTATTTTTTTCACTTCGTTAACATATCCTGAGATTACAGGTTTCCTCAAATGCACAAATCTGGGCATGTTTCATATTTAAGCACTGGGTTTAACGCTGTATTTGTGCATTACCTTGTTTATCTTAATCATGCTATAAAGTGAATATAATAGGCTTTACATACAATGCATACAGTACAGTGGGTCTTTAAGTGTTTTGTATTAAATTGCAGCTGAAATTTTTGAGTCCCAATGAGCCTTTCTACATCAAACACTCAAAATACTCTCTAAGGTAAGTAACTCTTGTGCTAACGTTCTTGCCTAACAACAATGAAAAAAATTAATTCAGTAAGATAAATATCTTCTCAATGTACAGTGCTAAAATGTAGATATAAAGACCTAGTCTAGTTAAATTTGTGAGGTTTTTTTTTTTGCTAATACTGTGCTCTGTAATCTTGGTTAGAAACAGAATGAGCCCACACGGTTACTTCATCTGCCAATTTCTTCACTGCAAACAGTGCTGCTGCTTTTCATGCTAAACCTAATGCTTCATTTGGCCCGCTGTGCACAATCAAGTCATTCCTTCCATTTACACTTCGTACACAACAGACCAAATTGCCTTCATCATGCTTCTGATTTGACAAACCTGCAGAGCTGCTTCAAAGATTCTCTGCAAATATAAGGTTTGAGCAGCGAGTGGAATTGCTTGGTCATACCAAGTAGTTCAGCATATTACTTGCATAAAAGGAGTTTTCAAGTTGGTGATAACAGCCCTTCAAAATAAACCCAGACATCCTGAGAGTTGATTACTGCAGGTATTTGACAGTTCTGTTAGTCATCTCATAAAGAGATACAGCATCAAACATCTTCATCTGTAACTGTGGGAGTGTCAGGAAGATAAAAATGCTACCATTTGATTAGAAGTCATACAGCATACGTTTTCAACATTTAGATGTTTCCCCATTTTAAAGATGAGGAAACGAAGGATATGCAGAATAGAAGTTGTGTGTAAGGTCAGAAATAGAACCGGGTACTCTGTTTCTTCTCTGCCAGTGATGCTTCACAGCCCCATCTTTGTAATAGATGTTATGTTACTAACCGCAGGTATTCAAGGTATTTTGAAGCCAGTTTCTAGTAAGAAGTGTTGTAACTCCACTGAGATGTATTTTTCAGTGCCTCTAGTTCACTTGCATTTTCTTAATTAAAGTTGCCACTAAAGAGTTTATTACAGAAGTAGTGAACAAGCTAAAAATCTGCCCAAATAAAGACAACTTGCTAGATCTGTCTGAGGCTATACAGCCTTAGGCAAAGGACAGGGTGTATTGACAGCCCTTGAAAAAAAGATGAGTAACTTAATTGGAAGATACTTAGATGTTTCAAAAATACTTTTTAGGATTGCAGTCAAAGCTACTTAGTAGATTTGCTATGGGAGTTGATAGAATCCTATTGCTTTTATCCAAAGTAGAGTTAACAAGTCAAATATTCAATGTCATTTCTAAAGGTTTTCAACTGAATATACTCTACTTCTAATCACATTCCAGAAACATTTTCCTGGTAGCTTTAGCTTTTTTTCTTCAGTTATAAATGTTGACCTTTTCTGGCTTTTAAAAACTAATTTATCTGAAGTCAGCAGAGCTCTCCGAAAAAGCCCTCCCGTTTAAGAGCATAAAGCATAGAAGAATTACTTTACTTGGACAAGTGCTTTAAACCCCCCCCCTTCCCCCCCCCAAAAAAAAACACAACACCAAACCACCAAAACCAAACCAACATTAAAAGAAGTTCTGTAAGTGTCTTTTATTTCAGATCAGCATGAAAGAGGATCTCAGGAAAGCCATCTAACCCAGATTGGGCATCTGATAAAGCAATATTCATAAGCGATTAGATAAGAAAACTGCTTGCAGGAACTTGGAATTGTAGCCTGTTAACAAGAGTGTAAAAATAGAAAGTATCATCAATCTATGTTTTGAACCAAAAATATTAGGCAATAAAGATGGTTTGTTGCATGCTTTTCATTTTGAGGGCCAAATTTGAAAGTAATTCTGCATAATCAAGTGTTACGTCTGAGTAATGGAATTACAGGGTTTTGTTTTGGTTTTAAAATAAAGAATCTCACCTTCTGAAGCTGATAAAGTGTCAAGCAAGTTCTTGTTCAATTGGTTATGTGTTTACAAGTGCCAACAGTTAGCAGTGTCCTTTACCACAGTTTGCTGATCTGAAAATAACAATAGGTTTTTTCCAAATAGAGCAGCCTGCAACCAAATCTGCAGCAAAACCAGTAAGCAACTGTAATAATCTTCACCAAGCATCTTAAAGCATCTATCTAGCTATCTATCTACTCTAAGCTTCAGTTTAGTTATATTCTTTTTACTACGTGATATAGTATGTAAGGAAGCATATGTATATCACTCTGAAGATACAGACTTGTGCACATCTTCTGATTCTCTTAAACTTATTCTTACTTTTGTAAAGTCTTCAGCGGACTGAGTCTTGAGCTTCAGCTTCAATTCTTACTGCCTTTTTTGTTTTCTAATACAATGCGTCTGTTACAAATGAAATGGTCATACTGATGTTCTTCAGCTGAATAAATATCTTCATCCCATATGTTAGAAGGTGGTTGAAGAGGCAGAACTTGGCAAGTCGATTGTACAGTATAAATAATTAAACTCTTATCTAGCTAAAATCCTTTGCTCTATTGCTTATTTTAATCCAGTAGTTCACAATCAGAGCTTTTTTTGTATGAACTCACGTATCAGTCTGTATTGTGATAACATGTACATCTAACAGGTTACTTCACTGAGCAGGTTGTGTTTTTCAGTATTTTTTTGTTATATATTTTTATGCTTAAAGGCTAGGATCAGGCTTATGCGTAGGGCAAATACTGTGACTTTCAAATGTAGGAGGATAGGAGCACAAGCTAATTATGATAGGTTGGATTACTGTAGGAGAACTAGTTATCTAGAGGAATAGCTAGTAGGAACAAAATAATAAAAACCAGAGGAAATGAACATATTCCAAAGGATGCTGGATAGCACTAAATACTGCCAAAGGCAGAGAACCAGAGTTATGATAAAGTTTAAAAAACAAACAAATCTTTTTCTCTTACAAAGAGTTGCTATTTGTTTTTCCTTATTCTAATGTGTGCCTGTTACTGCTACATCTTTGTTAGTACTGGATATTTCCATCAGATGCCGTGGCATCAAATAAGTTTCTGCTCGGCATTGCCAGCTTTTTTGCTTGTATAGCTTATATTTCTATTTTAACATGTTCACTCCAGGCTTTTGACAATTAAGACAGCCACTCTTTATAGCCTACCTGCAGCTGAATTTTACTATTTGGTGTGTTTTTATGCAATCTGAATAGAAGAGGACTTAACCAAAAAAAGATGTGATGCAACATCTTGAAAATACTGGTTGAGGATTGATGTATTGGCTTGTGGTGATTAAGTGAAATATTTATTCACGTAGAGGAAGTTGGTAAAATGTTTCAATTGTTTCCAATTTTAAATGGATTGAGAATTGTACATTTCAGTATGCTCATCAACAGACTTGTGAAGAGAAGAAATGTAGTAACTTTGCTGTAAATGTAATTGATGCGCTGCCAGTATTATTGTGAAGAGGCAGAACAAACATATCCAGATAAGCTAGCAGCAATAAAATATTTCAATACTTTGCATAGCCTGTAGAAAAGAATCACCTTTAAAATCTTCCTTCACAAGAGTAATAATTGAAGCTATAAAAATAAACTTGATGGCCCAGTACACATCAAATGTATAGTTTTGGTGAAAATAAAAACTAGAACTTCAATATCTGGTACAGTTTGCTTGGTTGTTGATAATGAATATGCATTTAATTGCCTCCTTGCAGATCCCATCATTACATCAACGTGCCGGTCCAGTTCAAGCCACAGGCGGAAGGCGTATTTGAAGGTCTCTTGGTGGTGCACACGACCAAATATGGCTGTATTAACATTCGACTCTGTGGTAAAGCTATTGCAAAAGAATAGTCAGAACAGTTTACAATTGTTTAGGACGGTTTAAGCCATTTAAAATGTTCAAGGATTTGCTACTACATTTCCATACTAACCTTTTACTTGTTTTGCCCTGTGATGCTGCTCTGAAGGAAAATCTTAAGATGAATTATGGTGCTTGTTTTTCAAGTGCTTTTTCATAGTAAAAACACTGAGAAATAATATTCTATGTTTTAAAGTTACCATGTTCTAACTTATGTTTCTGCACTTTTGTTGGAAAGGGAAGTTTCTATTTTTGCATTTATTAGGAATAGCTAGATATAATGTATTTTATTTTCAACATTGTAAATACGGAAATAAAGTATGCGTTAACTGTTAATTCTGATTTCTGTCTTCAGTGGTTAGAGGGTTCCTTGCTGTACGTAAAGGATTAGGCTTCCTACTCCTAAGCAATGCTTAGTTATTTTGGTTTTAGGGTGTGGGGGGATGGGATTGCAGTACAGAAACTGACTTGTTACATATCATGTCTTCATCTGGTAGAGCTCGGACAGTCAGTTCAGTGGTAGGCTTAAGCACCTTTTATTTCTAGCAATGTAAAAACATTGTCAATTCAACATGAGCAATATTGCCTTCAACACTCAAAAATGCTTCTTCTAGTCTGGTATTGTCTTTAACAATGACAAAAAGGTGGTTGTTCTGGGAGATTGCAACAACCTGATCTTTCTTTGGTTTCCTTTCCTTACACTTTCCCAGATGTCCAGTTGTTACACTGGGGACAGGAGGCAGAGATTCCCACCTATCCCTTTTTTCAATTTATGGACCTGTTTATGAATCTATCCATATGCCTCTTTGAACCTTTTGACACCCTGTGTTCACAACTTTGTGTGGCAGGAAGCTCCAGATGTTCACTGTCTGCTCTTTCAAGAGAAGTTTTCTTTCCGATGTGCTAAGATGATTTCTCAGTTGAGTGCTCTCCAGTTCTTGCACTATAGGATTTGGTGAACACCAGTTCTACAATCAAGTTACCCATTGCTATGATGCTCTCTGCACCCTTTGGCTGTTGGCTGTTTCATTTCTGTATCATGTAGGTGTATGTCTGAAGTTGCCTTAAGCTAGAAATGTAACTTTGAGAGCCTTGTTCTCATTGGTTACATACATTATTCCTTCAGGTTGGAAAAAGTATGAGTGAAAATACACTGTCTCATATTGAAAGTAATTTAATTTTCAAATAAGTCAAATTTGAAGGTAACTGGGAGGGAAAACCTTGAATTGTCTGAGATGTTCCACCACAGTCATGATAAAGTATACCGTAGGTGCTGTTAAAACCTAGTTTCTTGGCAGACTAAACACCGGAAGGGGAGGATTTGCTAGAAGAAATTTAAACTAGACATCAGAAGTCTTGCTCCCTGTGTATTCTTCCATCAGCAGGATCACAGAATGGCTTAGGTTGGAGGGGGACCTTGAACACCATCTAGTTTCACTTCCCCTGCCGTGGGGATTGTTGTCAGCTACTAGATGAGACTGCCCTGGGCCCTATCCAACTTGGCCTTGAACGCCTCCAGGGATGGGGCATCCATAGCCTCTCTAGGCAAACTGTTCCAATGCCTCATCACCCTCTGAGTAAAAAATATCTTCTTAACATCTAACATAAATCTACCCTCATTAAGTTTAAAGCCATTCTCCCTTGTCCTATCAGATGCATATAAGCACTTATCTAGATACTGTGACCAACTTCTCTCTGACTGATGCTGCTCACACATTTCCCTAGCAGATTTGTTGTGTATTCAGAGTACTGAATTGGACTGGGGATCTTCAGCTGTCTGTTGTCTTTCCTCTTTCCTGGCTTCTTTATTTGTGAGAGACTTTGGTGTTCGAAAAACATAGATTGGTTCAGTTTTAGCTTCATAATCAGAGGTCTCCTTTCAGAAATGAAAAGAAGACTGATCTCTCAGTGTGTGGATATCTTCAAAGCCTTTGCATTTCTCAGCTGAATATCTTCCAGCTGCCCTCTGTTTTAGCATTATCCTTGCTTTGTGGCACCAACTTGTGGAAACAGGCAAGCTTCAGAATCATCTGAGGCTGTAGCCTGAGGAGTGGTTAAAATCAATCTTTCCTTGGGGAAGACAGATTGAATTTTCAAATCACTTAAGTTAGCACTTTGAAAAACTCTCATCAGTGACATTATTTTTAACTGGTCTTAATGTATAGAATTGGTACTTTGAAACACGTAACTAATTTTTTTCAAGTTCCACTGAACAACTAGTTTTGATAAAGGCACACACAAGTTACTCAACTGGCTGCCTTCTCAGATTCATTTAGAATCACAGAATCATAGAATTGCTCAGGTTGGAAAAGACCTTAAAGATCATCGAGTCCAACCACAACCTACCCATACTACCCTAACTCTAACAACCCTCCACTAAATCATGTCCCTGAGCACCTCCTCCAAATGGTTTTAAACACATCCAGGGAAGGTGACTCAACCACCTCTCTGGGGAGCCTATTCCAGTGCTTAACAACCCTTTCTGTAAAGAATTGTTTCCTGATATCCAACCTAAACTTCCCGTGGTGCAACCTGAGGCCATTTCCCCTCGTCCTGTCACCAGTGAGAAGAGACCAACCTTGCTGACACTGTAAGCAACTTTGAGATATTGGAAGAGAGCAAAAAGGTCTCCCCTCAGTGTCCTTTTCCCCTTACTAGACAACCCCAGTTCCCTCAGCCTCTCCTCGTAGGACATATTCTCTAAGCCCTTCATAAGCCTTGTTGCCCTTCTTCTGACCTGCTCCAGCACCTCAATGTCCTTTCTGTACTGAGGTGCCCAAAACCGAACACAGTACTCAAGGTGAGGCCTCACCAGTGCTGAGTACAGGGGCAGGATGACTTCCCTAGTCCTGCTCATCACACCATTCCTGATCCAAGCCAGGATGCCATTGGCCTTCTTGGCCACCTGGGCACACTGCTGGCTCATATTCAGCCGACTGTCCATCAGTACACCAGGGTCCCTTTCCATCAGGCAGCTTTCCAGCCACTCCTCCCCAAGCCTGTAGGGTTGCCTGGGGTTGTTGTGACCAAAATGCAGGACCCGACACTTGGTCTTATTGAAACTCATACAGTTAACCTTGGCCCATTGATCCAGTCTGTCCAGGTCCCAGTGTAGTGCCTTTCTCCCCTCTGCCAGATCAGCGCTCCCTCTCTACTTGGTGTCGTCTGCAAACTTACTTTTAGGGCACTCAATTTAGTAAAGCCCATAAAGCGTTGTGTTTCTCACAATAAATAAATAAATAAAATTGGTTTCAATGCTAGTGGTGATTTTAGATGCTTCTAGAATTCTAGCAAGGTCTGCTGCCCCGAGGATAGCCTTTTGAGTCTCTCTTATCTGTAACCATTTAGCTTAGTGAGCAATTCCTGTAGGCAAGAATAAGGTTTAGTCATTATTCATACAAGACAGTATCAGTCTGGCAGCACAGGAACTCAGGACTTACCTAGTACTGAGCTGCATTTAATTTGTTTTGACACATGTCCTGTTGTCAAGTGACTATTGTTCAACCTCTTTAAGCTTAGCCTCTCTAAATACCTATACAGTGACATGAACTGTCCGCACTGAAGTAGTCAAACTTAAGTGGAAGCTATTAGTCATTTGGGCCCAGAGGAGGCAGTTGACCAACTTTCAGATGTGTACTGCAAGATGGAAGAAAGCACCAACGTGACGCTCCTTAGCGCAAAGAGCTGCTCTATGCCATGAGAATATTCCCAGTGAAGATCTTAGGATGCTGACAGCATCTGAACCTCATTTATGGATACAGAACAATAGACAAATTGTGACCGATGACTCAAAGCCTGCAAATCAATTCCGAGTCTAAGCTACAACAGTTGTAGTTAAGGAATCAGAATTAGCTTTGTATATAATTCTTGTCTCTTGTTTTTGTCACTGTTGGCTTTGAAACTTCTTTCAGTTTTTTTCCTGTTGGATGCAGTCCTTTGTGTCAGACTTGGGAAGATTGGCTCAAACACACCAAGCAAGCAAATTTTTTAGAAGAAAGTCTTTTTAATTATAGTAATCTCAACGTGTTGATTTTAATATCAATCAGATAGAGTTCAGAAATTGTTATTTGAAATTCATTAAGTGCCTAACACTGAGGATATCTTTGTACCTGCTCAGCCTAATTGGGATATTAGTAATCATAATTATTCAACAGCTTTGTGAAGTTTTCACATCATTGACTGTAAATGGAGTTATAATACATTCTGCACACGTGCTCCAGTGTGTTTTGGAGATTGTTGCCCTGGCATCTGAAACTAATTAGCGTTCAGAAAACCTAGTAAAGGTGCATATCAAGGCCTGACTGTCTGGAAAGTTATTTTGATTATATAAAAGGTTAAAATGGTAAAGACAATTCTGTGGGGGATTTTTTAGTGTATAAAGTAGGCTTTTGAGGGCAGTGGTGGCTTTTGAAGTAGTGCCTTAGGGCATTTCTGTGGTAGGAACGCCTGTTAAGGGTAATGCTGGTGTATTCTTGCCCATAGGATTTGTGGGAGAGTTGAGGGGCTGTAGGGCTATCAGAGATCACTACAGAATTAGCAGGTAACATATCTTATGTATGTGAAGTATACTAGATTTTCATGTTGTGGCATCTTTGGAAACAAACAAAAAGGCACTATGGGATCAAAAGTCCTTAGAAGCTAATGAAAGAATGGGCATTTGACACAAAATCAGTTGTCCCTGGATCTGTAATTGAATATTCTTCTATTCACAGCCATCTTGTTTGAACTTTTATTTATTTATTTATTTTGTTTATTGTACAAAGCCAGATAATAGAAGATCATGCCTCACTACTTTTGTTGTATAGCATATGTGAAGAATGTGCATGTCCTACAATCAGTAAGAAGGACATAAAATGTGTGAAGAATGCATCTGTCCACAGTGGTGCCTCATAATCGGTAAGAAAGTTGACTGTTAATAACTACGAAGCAGCAGTTGTTGCATTGTGCCGATTTTTTCACAGAATCTACCAGTTAAAATATTGATTCTATTTCCCCATTTGGAAATTTGAGCTGACATTAGCGGAGAAAGAGAAGTTTTTTCAATGTACTTGTTAACGTTAATGAGTTATTTCTTTACAGCTTTGTATTAGTTCATTGATGTATCATCTCACTTGGAACATGCGTCACAGGTTACTAGACAGGTAACAAAGTACAAAAGCAGGTATTGCAAGCTAAACCATGTAGAGTTAAAAAGAAGCTTTTCTTTAAACATGTCATATGTTTAAATAAAATGTTCCTTAAACTTTGTAAAAGTAACTATGAAGCTGTGTTGAACTTACAGTAACAGCATGAACACCTCACAACATATGGAAGTTAATGTAGAAACAGTAACCTAGTCTTTGATCACAAAGCTTTCCTAAGCATATCCTTCAAGCTCACTTTTTTTTTCTGCTAAATTTGACATGAGCAACTTTTAGTTATGAAAGCAGATGGATACGTAGCACTTAATTCTATATAAATGTTAGCTGATCATCTCTGAAAGCTGAGTGCTACGTTTTGCTGACTTGTAGGCATTCCCATTTCAAAACCTTAGTTTGATTACTGTCCCCTGTCTCTGACTCTGGCAATGCATAACTTGTGAAGCTGCTCAGGAACACAAATGGATGCAACTAAATTGGCCATTCTCAGTATGCAACATACTTATAAAAATTAGCTTTGTACTATTCTCAGAACAGGTATAAAGTCAGTGCTGGCAGGATGAAATGACACATAAAAAAGTGGAACTTGAAGACACTTCCTAAAGCACTCTACCTGAATATTTTTCCTCGTTAGTATACTCATTGCTGATATTTTCTCAGCCAATTCTTTGTTTTACTCCTTCACGTCTTTATGGCTCAAAATGTTGAATGTTGAACTAGTTCCTGTCTGATTCCAGTGGCAGCCTGCTGTCTGGGACTGATGTTTTCAGGTATGTTTCCTCAGGCCCCCATCAGTTGCCACCTGCACAAATCTGACAGTTGAGCACCAGCTGGGAGTTATGACCCGGAGAAACAGAAAAAGGCCGGGGAGAGACAAAATGATCCATCAAGTCCTACTTGCAAGTCAGGTCTCCAAACATGCATTTTCTACTCTATAAATTCAAAATTAAAATACTAATGGGTGTTCTTTTGTATTCAGCCAACAATTGGTTCATTAGGTAGGTATGTACAAAGAGGCTCTGCTTGTCAGTGCTGTTTGGCTATAAAAGGAGGGAAAATCGGTCGGGGTTAGGCTAGCCGTGAAATGCCCCCACCCCTGTTTTACCTTCCCTCCATGTCTGCTCTGTGGGGCTGGCGGTAGGTAATACTCATCCTGCATAGAGCTGGTTCTCTTTGTGAGTGCTCTGTCACTAGTCACAGCTGTCAGGTATGTCAGTCATGTAGTATTGTGGCGGTGTCAGAGACATAATCAGAGAGATTAGGTGGACACAAAGAGCTCTGAATGAGGTGGTAATTGCGTTCAGGGGAAAAGAGAGTTAAAGAAAGAAACTTTCCTTTCTCACAAGATCCATTAAAGAGGTGACAGCTAATATATTAAAGCTGGAACAAGATAATTGTGGTAAGAATCTTTGTGTGTTCTCTCTAAAATGCAATGTGCTCACAATAAATATTCAAATGCTTATTTTGTGTTGTGAATACCAGATAACCATTTACAGTGAAATGCAACCTCTTTCAAAAAGTTTAAATTCATTGCCAAGAATGTTCTAGGAACAGTTATAAAACTCAAAAGGAATATTGGTGCTATGCTGAATCACAAAAATGCCATCTTATGAAAGCTTCTTTGCAGGGATTTTCTTCAAATTGGTCTGACTGATGGAAAAGAAATGCTGAGATGCCGGCCATGGGCCACACTCTTCCAGACTTCGAGTAGAAGTTTAATAGTACCTCTCCCTTCTGCTCTCTTTCTTTTTCTTTTTTTAAACAGTGAGACAACTTGAGTATCTGTTTATGTGACACTTGTGCTGTATTAATTCCGTGCTCCAGACTTGACAGCTACCTGTAGGGTCCGGGAAGGAATTCCCCTTTCCCTTCACTGGCTTCTGAAATATTTAGTTTTATTTTTTTATTTTTGTTTTGCTTCTCACTTTCCTTCTCCACTTATGAAAAACTGAATATTGCTGCAGTTGTACGCACAGGGCTGACAGAGTATGCTAGTATGTAGTTTGAGAGTCAAGTCCTTTGCACGTGTGTTTTCTATGTATCTTGCTTTCTGTCACTACATTTGGAGTCAAGTGCATTGTCACCTCCAATCCACGTAGGCAGGTATAAATGTGTTATTTTCTTATTTGTGGTTTGAATATTTTGCTTTGGACCTCTGATAGAATTCAGAAATCAAGTCTCAGCTGTTCCAAGGACTTTAAGAAACTCTGATTTATCCTGCTCTTATGCAGTGGCCTGTGTACTGTAGTTTGTGATTATTTGATGTGGACCAATATTACATAAATAGGAGGTTAGGAAGAAAAATGTAACAACCACTGGATTATTGTATATTAGTGGAAAGGAAGCTACATAGACCTTCCTGAGTTAAGAATTAATTCTATTGCTGCTTGTAGTTGTAGAAAAATAAGCTTCTGTGATCAGTCCCACGTTCTTTGTGTTCGTAGTGAACATCAGCTCCCTGGCATTGCACAGCTGATGACATGTTTAATGGCAAATCTGAAATCAACAATGCTGCTGAGTAATGTTCAGTACCAGTAACTAGAAAATTTACAAGTAATGAGTATAAAAGCTAAAAGCAACTACTGGTGGTAAAATCAGTCCCACAACAAATGTAAGTAATACTATGCCCTGTCCACCATTGTACCGTTTGCCAACAGGAAATGTGAAAAACAAAGTTTCATTTCTGTCCGCAGACTTCTTGGTATCTTCTTTGAATGTTAACACAGAAGACAATGTCCAGTCTCACAATCTTTCCTCACGAAATCCTCTCAGGCTTCAATGACATCTGTGTATGTACAAGAAATCCCATATTAGACTCTACGGCGTTAATTTATTCATGTCTCAGTATTCAAGACTATATTTCTCCATTTTCTTTTGTAGTACAAAGCCATCTTACAGTATAAGAGGAGAAATGTGATGGCAAGATAATGGTGTTAGTCAAATCATATTTGAATGATTCTTCATAGAAGTGCAAGTATTTTCAGGCTTTTCCAGGTATTTATGGATGGCAGTGGTGGTTCTTCTTTCTGTCTATTCTGGCTTAGTACTGAAGTGTTGAGCAGTGTCATCTCCAAAGAAAGATTTGACACATTTCCATTATAACCATCATGCACGTGCTTTTGTGGTAGTTGACTCACCTTATGTTGATACAATGAATTCATCAGTTTGATTCTTCGGTAGAGGTAAAGCACTTTGATGTAGGTTCATTCAGGCTGTGTTTACAGAGGTTACTGAGATCTGTTTTTGAGGGTGCTATATGTGTTTTCAGAAGAAGCAGGACACAAAACCCTTTAGAGAATGAAAACTAATTCCTCTCTATTTACAGAATACTATTTTTTCTTTCCAACTGAAAGCCTAGCAAAATAAGTCCTACATTTTTCCTCATAATCCTTTATGAGTTTTAAATCTATTTTTTAAGTTGGCAGTTTTAAATGGATCCTGGTGACTAGAGCCCTGGTGAGCTTCAAAACCACACACAGTTTCAATGAAGCTGTGTGAACCTGCTTCAGAATCTCTGCAAGTTTTCCAGGCTTTTATGCTCTCGTATGGTTTACAGACAAAAACCTACAGGGGTCCCATTTAAAGCCTCCTAGCAGCTAAAAGATAGAGAAAAAAAATGGCTTTTAAAAACCTGAAGTACCCTCTTCTGAGTGCATTAAAAGCAATTTTGTTTGCTTTCCACTTTCAAAATGCTTCAACCCGCCAAAGACGCGATGGTAGAAAATGACTCATGAGTACTAGAAACACTCTTTGAAAGTTTGCTCATGGTAAAGAATGATAGCTGGAAAGTGAGGTTTCCATATTCAGAAAGAAATATCTCGTGTCCTCGTATTGCAGATTTTTTTTTTCCCTTTTTCAATAACCTCTTCACATCTTCTTCACCTTTATCTTACAGGTTTTCAGCGGTTGTGTGAAAATCAGCTCAGAACCTGTTTGTTTCTTCCTGTGGGTGCTCTCAGTGTTTCAAGCCCAGGGCCTCCAAGGAGTGGCAAGGCAATGCCAGAGCGATGAAGGCTTGTGATTCAACCTGCCGGTGTGTGAAAGATCCAAAGAGATGAAAAATGTTTCTTCCTTTCAGGTAAATCAAGGTGTTCCACCCCTATTGATTCTCTGAGAATAGGTCTGGTGGGGCTTAGGAATTGTAGTATTCTTGTCTGTTTTTATCTATTTTGTCTTTGTTGTTGTATCTGGTACTGGAATGGTTTCTTGAGTTATCTTCTCTGCGGAAACAAAGTGTGCAAATGCAAAATATTAAGATGCTCTTATCAATTCATCAGTGTTGGTACAACTTCTCACCTTTTTTTTTTTGCTTTGCTTTTTTTTTTTTTTTTTTTTTTTTTAAACTACTTCTCAGTAGATTTTCCAAAATTTGGTAATATTTGGGCCTTGTATTCCATTTTGAGCCTATCTCGTGCAAGTATGCTTTCCATCCTGAATTACTTTGCTGAGTGTGATACACAGCAGATACATTTAATAGGATGTAGAAATGACCTGACAAGTGAAATTTTAGTATTTTTTGAAGAATTAAGGAACTGAAAGGATTTAGTGAAAAGACAGAACTGATATTATAATGTGTCTAAGCTGTATTGCCCTCATGGCCAAACAGGAAGCCTAAATGTGTGTGAACAGGATATGAACATAACCTAAGATCATGAGATAACGATTGTTACCTGCTTGTAACTGAAAACATGACCATGTGCTTAAATGCTGTCTCTGGATCGAAAGAGAGTTGGCTTAAAAGCTAGAAGCCTGCTGTGTAGATGAATAGTAACTTAGGAGGTTTGATATTTTTAGAAATCAAGTGAATTAAATTGTGGGATTCAATTTTCAAAGCACTTACCTACCTGGAACAGCAATTGGTGCTAAATCTTGCCATTTAGTTGCATAAGCCATTTAATGTTGGTGAATTATGCATATCCCCAGACCTCTTTTGCTGCACCTTCATACCTGCATAGCTGTGTCTGAGTTCAAACAGTATGTACTATCCAGCTGCTGTATGTAAGTCATTTCAAAGCTTGTTCTGTATGCCACACATTTCTTGAATAGTTTTTATGGTTTCTGTGTGCCTGTTTCCTTTGAGGCCACTCCCAGAGTCCTCAGAGGCCTGTAGGAACTAGGCTTGGGATTTTCAGTACTGCTTTGAATGAAAAAAGGTGTTTGAGTCTTAAAAACCAAAACAGCCAACCAACCAGACAAAACCTACAAAGCAACTGCTAATAGAACACAAAATCATTGAAAAGAAGAATAATCACTAGCATCACCAGAAATGAAACCAGCTGTCACAGTATAGTAGATATCCTGTTATGAAAGATGAAGGTAAGGTGGTTCTGTATGGCTTTATGCATCTTGTTTTATGTCTTGGAGATTTCTTCTCATTCAGTCTTTTGTTGAAAGTTGTATTTTATTTTCTGTGATTGCAAAGACAGATTTATGAATACAGAAAGATATAGAAATTCATATACTGAAATGTTAAGAATACTTGAAGGCAAAGGAGCTACTTGGTCTTTTAAAAAAGGTTTTGGGAGGAGACTTTGGATATTCTGACGTTTGGCTATGCAGAAGAGGTGACTGTCCCTCATCAGCTTGTCACTGTCTTTCCAGCTATGATTATAATAGTCTCAGATATGCTAGTTGTGAGTGTGGTTATTCTCTAACCTGTCTGTCAAAGGTTAGGTTAGAGCAACTTACTTTGTTTTTAAAAATCAATTTAGTTCCTCTTGAAAGAAACATGGAACGTTTCTACTAAAGAGCCCCTCCAGCAGATAATTTAGCAGAAGGGTGATAACAGGCAGATGGAGATAGCAACATCTGAACTGGAGAATTCGTTAGTTTTTCAATGTAGATCCTGACCAGGTCCGAAAGTTATCTTTGAAAGCAGACCAGGTTGGAGTGATGCTAAGTATGAGGGTGCCTTTGTCAGCTCCATTGGAAGCCAGCCCACATACTGGTGCCATTTTTTTTGTGAATTTCACAAGATTGGGTTGAAACCCAGATCCTCTGATCTCCTAACTGCAACCACGGGGGGAGTAGCTGCTCCATCAACAGCAAATACCGTGAGGTCTATTAATACTTAGATGGTATTTTCTTAATTTGGTCATGTGAGAGTTGCACGGCAATTTCCTTGGGAAATGCTGGGCTTTGCACTTCTGACGGGTGAATCCCAGGCTACTTGCTCAGGCATATATTTTTTTGTCATGTTAAAGAGTCTTGTGTCAGAGAGTCTAACTGTGAAGAGCTGCGCCTCTGCCTACTTTCTGGCCACAGATTGATCCCTTTTTAACCTGGACAAAGTATTGCTCACTCAGACATGTCAGGAGAAATAACAAATGCTCTGTTGTGTTCAGATCCGAGAAAAAGGTAGTATTCTGCTCCTCAAATGGGGAGGGAAACAGCCTGCAGTGAGATTACCTTTATAAGAACAGTAGTTTCCAACAGCTCTGTAGACAAGACAGAAACAAGTCACAGGCCCCACCTTAAGCAATAAAACCTAAGGTTTTGTTCTTCACAGAATCGTAAAGGTTGGAAAGGACCTACGAAGATCATCTGTTCCAACCCCCTACTAAAGCAGGTCTCATAGAGTATGTTGCAAAAACAACAAAAAAAGAGTGAGAATACTTCTTGGTATGGGAGGCATTTTTTCCCCTGCAGAGGAGGAACTCTGCAGTACTTAGTCCCGTACATGTGCATATCTGTTGATGCGAAACACTATAAAAATTAGTTTCCAAAGGAAATTCTCATCCCCTTTGCCATGGATTTGCCCTACTTGATTATGCAGGGATCGGATGAAGTCCCTCCACTGTGCTGATAGTCTGTGATGTATCAGATCAGATAATACACTGCCCATCAAATGGATCTTCTTGTCTGAAGACGAAGTTGTATTTGTACTCAGTCCCAAAGTCCAAGAAGTCATGACAAGAAAAGCAGATTAACAATAATCTGGCCTGTAGAACCAGGTATGTCAGAGACTAACTCTGAAACAAGGAAACAAGGCAAACCCAGTCTTTCAGGTGAAATACAGGTAGAAGTGGGGGGAGTAAAAGGGTAGCACCGCCATCCTAGTGCTGCAAGATTCTGAGCTGAAGGATAGGTTATAAATCTGTTCCGGCACTGGAAGTGTTGATGTGCTAAATAAATCCAACTGAGAAAAGTACAAGGGCCCGTGGTGGAGATGGATTTTTGTTTGATCTTGCCTTCTCTAATGATTAGGATATGGGCCTAATCTTGTAACTTCCCATTCCTGAGTCCTCTGACTTGAATCTTGAAAAACATGGTGTAATTGCAAGGACTTAGGCTCCTTAGTGGGACTTGGAAAACGCGATGACTGTTTAATGCAGCATTCTTGCATCTAGATCAGTACTACTGTGTCAGCACCAACCTTCTGTAGATGTCAGTCTTCATAAATCGAAACTCTCAAAGCTCTGCAGGCTAACATGTTTCTGTTGTAGCTAGCTCTTGTGATGTTTGTTTTAGAATTCATTCAAGTACTTATGGCAGTTCAAGAATAAGTGTTCAGTTGCTGAAACAATCTACTTACTGGGATAGATCTGAAGGATTTTTCTTTCCTACAGCTGTTGTATCTGTTTATCTCTTATTCTGTTCTTTGTTTAGGCTTCTGGAAAGAAAAGTGATTTAGAAGAAAATATAACTATAGTGAGATAACCATTTCTTTCTGAAATTTGCAAATCTGAATTTTTTTTTTAATCAAAAACCTACAATTGGACTAAAAGCTGTGTATAGCATGCCTTTGCAGAACTTAAAGGAGACCATGAAGAAGAAAATATAAACACTAACCATTAAAATAAAAAGGTGTTCTTCAAGGGGCAACGGAACGTTCCAGGTCAAAACGCATCTCTAATCCTTTTCTGAGATGGGATTTTGCACATCAAGTAAAAGCCAACTGATCTTATAATACTAGGAGACTGAGGCATTTTTGGGGTGGGTGTTCTGAATGGCATCTTGATGTTAGCCTTACCCTGTGCAGATTTTGCTTCTACTCATTCTTAGGGAATAGCTGAGTGGCACACATTCTTCTTGCAGTTGATGAGGTAAATTGTAAACATCCTTCTAGACTTCTAGATTCACCTTCTAAAGTGTTCCCTCAGCTGTGGCAATGCAAAATTTCTTTCATGCAGTTACTGGGATGGTTATATCAGAATGACATCATGCCTGTTGCTGGAAAGAATAGTCATCTTTCATGAACAAAGAGATCTTTATTTAAATCACTGCAAGTGAAACAGTTTTATTCAGTGGAAACGTGTGAGTGCAACAGTTTGGGTAGGCACAACATGGTATGAAGGTGAACTGTACCATAAAAAGGGAAGCAAAGTGATTTTTTTCTTTCTGTTTTTTTACCTACTAATTGTTTGCAAGCGGTTACTGTTGAAGACTCGAAAGTAATTTCATTTGTTTGTTAAATGTAGAAAGCCTATGTTGGTCTGTTTCAGTGCAGGAAGACTTTTCCTCTAAGTAGATGTTGTGCATGTAAATTGAACTGTAGTGGTGGATAGCTCTGTATGCTGGGGAATGAGTGAGACACATAAACTGATCATGAGTTATAAGCCATATCTAAACAAACATGGGAAAATTTTCCACTTTGTTTCTTTAGGTCTATATGTTTTTATGAGAGAAAAACTAAACGACGTTGCTTAGAGAAATACAGGATTGTTAGATATTTTTACAGTTCCTTCTTTAAGCTGCAGAGAGTATTTTTTCTCTAAAAAAGTCATTCAGTGGGTTTAACTTTTGACTCTGTTCTAAGTCACATCTGGATTTATTATAAAGTTGTATCTATCTTGTACAGAGCTGAGATGGACCACTGACAAATTTCTATGCCCATGTAATTCTCTTTGAGAACAGACAAGTTACAGCTATGTTGGGTCCAAAGTATTTTAGTTTTTAATTTTTGGTGGCAGGTGGGATTCTGAAGTTCTCTGAGGCTTCTTTAAAGGAGCTCAGCGTGTACCCTGTGCATAGATTGTTGCAGTTAACTACTAAGTAGCAACTAATAGCAGGACTTGTGGATGGAGAGGAGTCGTCCTGGTAGCATTACAACTTTCACACAGTCAATGAGAGCTGTGTGAGAGCTGTGAGGCTCAAGAGGTGAGATGGTAGGTTGGAGCAGCAGCAGCTCTGGCAGGATGCTCCATGCAACTGCTGACACGCTCCAAGCTGCGCTGTTCCATGCTAATATCTCCATTTGCTGTTGGGACACAGAGCCAGGAATGGTGTTGAACAGAACAGTATCTACTTTGCTCTGTTGTCTTGCCCTCAACAGAAGGGCAGATGTTTGGAGGGAGACAGGTCTTGGAGATAGCAGTTTGGCTGTTTCCCTGAGGAGGCTCTGAGGTCTATGTGTGGCCTCGCTACATGTGGTCAAATTAGAGTTATTGCTCATCTATCATGCTTTCAGGTTAACAACTATTCTAGAGTATAGCAGAGAAATGAGTAAATGTCTCTGTGAAAACAATGCTTAAGCAAAAATAAGCAGTAAGAAGACATTCTAATACCCATGAGGAGGAACAGCCTTTATTGTGTTATAATTGTCTAGTTTTGAAACGGTACAATTTGGGATAGTTGTGTGCTAAAAATCTGTGGCATAGCTACAAGTAAGCTATAAGCATATTTAATTTGCCCATGTACGCATGCTGATGAAAAGTCTCGAGTTTGAGGAAGGAAGAGAGTATTTCACGTTTGTCATCTTGCCAGAAAGACATAGCTTGAAGAAGTGAAATTCTGTGGCAACAACGTAATTTAGATTGGCATAAGATATAGGTGTGGCTGTGTTTTATGAAAATGTTGCCAGGCTCTCTGAGATAGTGTAGGTGCGTGTCTATTGAGAGTATACCTGCATGAATTACCTGCTCTCCTTAACTTCTTATTCTAATTAAGTTACCATCAGTCAGCTGTTTGCATTAACTGCCTGCGTGGGAATTATTACTGTCAGGTCAATATGAGATAATTCGAAGCCATTTATTTCCATGTGTTGCCTGTGACTATTTGTTCTTGATTTTTCTACTGAGTGTGGTAAAGCAAGTATGATACTGAACAAGAGCAAGATGTTGATCTGCGTGGGTGAGGTAGAACTACCAAATCGAACCTCCTTCCATATGCATTCTCGATGCATCCTTTGAGCAGTCTCAATTCTCTGAAGTGAAGGGGACAAGACAAAATTTAATAACAGAAAATAAACAAAAGTAGATGTTATACCACTGTGTAGACTGGCACACATTTCAGTAAATGATAATGTATCAGAAGAATTTCTGGGATTGCACTGACCTGCAACAGGAGTTCTTCAACGTTAGGATTACAATCCAACTTTTCACTTAACCTTTGGTAAAATGAAAATAAAACGTTGGTAAATCATTTTGTAACCCATGAAAGCTTTTTTCATTCTTATGCATGAGAGCCTGCACTCTGCAGTGTATAACGCATAGTGTTTCTAACCAGTTGAAGAAAACTGTCTTTAAATGTAGTGTAATACTCTTTCACTTCCTAGGCTCGAGAGAAAGAAGTATGGGTTCTTCTCTTGTATCTCATTACGTTAAACTTATGAATCAGAGTATCATTTTCACAACATGCTAAAGCACATCTTGGTACGTTAGCATTCAGTAGAGAAATATGTGAATAACCTGGTAGGTCATATAATGGCGACCTACACAAGTTAATTTCATGAAATGTAGAAACATTTCTCTCCAAGCTTTGAATATGAGCAGTGTCTCGTCTAAAGTGGTTCAGCTGTCAGTGAAGACTGCTGAAAGTGCCAGCCGAACGAATAGCCAGTGTGTAAAGGAAAAGGATATACAAGTCTATCATTTTTATGTATTTCACCTTCTTTCAATTCTTGTTATTCTGATGCTAAAATAACTATGAGAGATTATTTTTACTGACGTCATTTCAGGCTCTGTTCTTGGAGTCTGTAAGGTATGTTTGCAATCTGTAGGTATCCTGCTTATAAATAAGTGAGAGGCTAAGGAAGTATCTGAGATAAAAGGCAGAATGTTATCAGAGGAACTCTGGTTAATGCAGTCATTGAGATCTGTGCCTTGGAGCGTCGTTTGTCTTTCTTCAAGCTGTTTGTGATCTAGTAGTTAGAGT
This sequence comes from Gallus gallus, assembly GCF_016699485.2. Lineage (NCBI taxonomy): Eukaryota > Metazoa > Chordata > Aves > Galliformes > Phasianidae > Gallus > Gallus gallus. The sequence continues at coordinate 96,479,227 of NC_052533.1, read as the reverse complement.
TTGACTGCAAGAATGAATTCTGCCACTCAGCCTTCTCTGTTGTTCTCATGTCTGTAGGATAGAAATAATGGTTCTGTGTGTCTGGGTTGGTGAGATTGAACAGGTTAACGTCAACAAAATGCTTTGAGAGCCTTTATGGAAGGCATTAAACTTTTTGCTTGCAGATTTTTAATATTAAAAAATTTTTTTACAGACGACCTGCAAAAGCAGTGGGGAAGATTAAAAAGAAAAAAAAAAGGTCACCAGGATACATTTAGGATACATTTAACACAACAGAAGAAAGAAGAAAGAGACAATTCCTAAGGCCTCGCTGGGAACAGTCAGCAGGTTCCGTTTGCTCTCATTCTGGACAATGCAGGCATCAGCTTCAATGGGCAGCATTAGCTTCTGATGCCTCAGGGTGAGGTAGACATGGAAAACACTCAGCTACTGCTTATATTAATATATATGCAATTTGAGCAGTATAATCTGGCCAAGCTATTTATATTAATTTGTATTGTCTTCCTTCATAGGAAATTTTCATCGCTGCAGTAATACAAAGGCTTTATTTTAAAAGGAACCCCCAAAAAAAGAGGGGGAAGAATAAAAAAGGAGAAAGAGAAAAGAAGTAGTTGTAGTAAGTGGACACTGGAAACTTTTCAAAGCCCCCCAGCTTTATCCTTAGGGAGAGCTGATGGGTAGAACTAAAAAAATTATTGCAGTGTAGAGTTCTTAAAATGAAGGCAATTATGTTTTAAAGTTTAAGCATTGACGAGGGGCTCTGTGCTGTACCAGGGACACACTGAAGATAATCCTAATCTCAAAAAAATTAGTTTTTTATTTGAAGTGCATAAAATAGAAAGGTAGAATTATTCTTTGAAGCCCTAAAGAAGAAG